>NW_028038081.1:0-9860 GCF_054177405.1 Leptonychotes weddellii | reverse complement strand
CCCGGGACTCCAGGATCATGACCTGAGCTGAAGGCAGTCGCTTAACCAACTGAGCCACCCAGGCGCCCCCATCTACTTAACATTCTTTTTTTTTTTTAAAGATTTATTTATTTGAGAGAGCGAGAATGAGAGAGAGAGAGAGTACATGAGAGGGGGGAGGGTCAGAGGGAGAAGCAGGCTCCTCGCTGAGCAGGGAGCCTGATGCGGGACTCGATCCCAGGACTCCGGGATCATGACCTGAGCCGAAGGCAGTCGCTTAACCAACTGAGCCACCCAGGCGCCCCCATCTACTTAACATTCTTGAAATAAGAGTATTATACAGAACAGATTAGAGGTATGAAGGTGGGTGTGGCTTGGGAAGCTTTATGGTAACGGGACAGTTCTGTACCTTGATTGTGCTATAGTTACAGAAATCTACACGTGAGATAAACTTGCATAGAACGGTACACATACACAAATGGATTCCTCTACAACTGGTGAAATCTGAAGTAGTTCTGTGGTTTGTACCAACATCAGTTTACTCTTCTTAATATTTTACTGTATTCCTGAATGTTAGTATTGGGGGAGACTAGGTGAAGAGTTCACAAGCCTCCCTCTACCTATTTTTTCAACTTCCTGTGAATTAGAATTATTCTAAAATAAAAAAAAAAATTTCTGGGGTTCCTGGGTGGCTCAGTTGGTTAAGCGTCTGCCTTCGGTTCAGGTCATGATCCCGGGGTCCTGGGATCAAGTCTCTTGTCCAGCTCCCTGCTCTGCAGGGAGTCTGCTTCTCCCTCTGCCATTCCTCCCACTCCTCTCAATCTCTCTCTCTCTCTCAAATAAATAAATAAAATCTTTAAAAAAAAAATTTCTGGGGCGCCTGGGTGGCTCAGTTGGTTAAGCGACTGCCTTCGGCTCGGGTCATGATCCTGGAGTCCTGGGATCGAGTCCCGCGTCGGGCTCCCTGCTCAGCAGGGAGTCTGCTTCTCCCTCTGACCCTCCTCCCTCTCATGCTCTCTGTCTCTCATTCTCTCTCTCTCAAATAAATAAATAAAATCTTTAAAAAAAAAAAAATTTCTGTTTCTATGAGCGCTTTTCAGTTCCAATCCTGCCAATACCGTGGCATGCCAGTGGGCAGGCATCTTCCTCATGCTTCAGCTTCTTCATCTGGAAATCTGGTACTGTGCCAAATTGCTGAGGCCCTTTCCAGATAGAGAATTCCATCATTCTTGAGGTTTATTTATTTATTATTATTATTATTATTTAAAGATTTATTTATTTGAGAGAGAGCATGCGTGAGCCGGTAGAGAGGCAGAGGGAGAGACTCAAGCAGACTTCCCGCCGAGCGCAGAGCCGACATGGGGCTTGTTCCCAGGACCCTGAGATCATGACCTGAGCTGAAATCAAGAGTCAGACGCTTAGGCGACTGAGCTACCCAGGTGCCCCCATTCTTGAAGTTTAAATAAAGTTTTGGATGGCTTCGCATAATGGATTATTGTGTCATTTAGGAATTTTTGGTGTTTAACGGAAACCCAGTTTAAACTAGCTTAAGCAAAACAAGAGGGAGAAAAAGGAATTAACTAATTAGCTCATATAACCATAAAGTCTACGAATGCATTCAGAATCGGTTTGATCTAGGCAATCTACTTTCTGCTTGTCTTTGCTTTACATCATTTCTGACTTGATCCAGTGACCCAAATACGGGGCTTTGCCTCTCCTCTCTGTTTAACTCTTCTTAGTTTCATTGTTTATATAGATTACCTGTGGCAAGATGGTCATTAGTAACCCTAGATACATACCTTCTTAGATTAGCATCTCCAGAAGTATTAAGCCTTCCCAGATAACTTCATCAGAAAAGTTCAGAGATGGAGTCTGGCCTAGCCTATCTTGGGTCATAAGCCTCATTCTTGAAGTAGATGCTGGGGCACAGGGTGGGGGGGGGGGGGCAGATAGAGTACTTTGGTAGGCTGGTCACATGATTACCTCTGACGGAGGAGGGTGGAGGAACAGGATGTGGGTTGGGATTGCTCCATTCAAACCACCTCAGCACAAATGGACACTTATCAGAAGAGGGGAAAAATTTGCTGGGTAGATCAAAACAGACAAGCAAATCAAAAAAGCAAACAATTTTTTTTTTAAAGATTTTATTTATTTATATGACAGAGAGACACAGCGAGAGAGGGAACACAAGCAGGGGGAGTGGGAGAGGGAGAAGCAGGCTTCCCGCTGGGAGGCAGGGAGCCCGAAGTGGGGCTAGGTCCCAGGACCCTGGGATCATGACCCGAGCCGAAGGCAGACGCTTAATGACTAAGCCACCCAGGCGCCCCAAACAAAGCAAAATTAAAAAAAAAAAAAAAAAAAAAGAACAGAACTGTCCAAAGCAATAAATCATTTATTGGTTTGTATATTATTATATAAATATAGTTTATTATTTCCTTTACTAAGGAAAACAGTTAGAACAAGATCAACATCATGAAAAGCACACTGGTTCTTTTTTTTCTTTTTTTTTAAGATTTTATTTATTCATGAGAGAGAGGCAGAGGGAGAAGCAGGCTTCCCAAGGATCAGGGAGCCTGATGGGGGGCTCGATCCCAGGACCCCGGGATCATGACCTGAGCCGAAGACAGACGCTTAACCATCTGAGCCACCCAGGCGCCCAAGCACACTGGTTCTAACCTAAATTGTTTTATTGTTGTTCTTATGGTTATTGCTCATAAGTAGGGATGTGGTTTTCCTCTAGAAGGAATAACAACAAATTTGCCATCTTGAATGTTTAATTTTTCCATTTTTTGTCTATATAGGGCAACCATGAGTCCCAGCATACAGAATCTATGGTACTTCAGTCCTCCCGGGGGGTCAAAGTGGAAGGCTGCATCCGAATGTATGAGCTGGTGCACAGGATGAGAGGAACAGTAAGTGACCCATGAAGTAAGGCAGGCTTGACCCGAGGGGGCCACATGTAAATGCAGTTCTTCAGGCATTATGGATGTCCACCTCATGCTAATCGTCGTGTCCCCCTTGCTAGCAGCTCCCGATTCATTTGGGGAGATAGTGTCATGCAGCAGTCACAAGTGAGCTCTCTGAAGGGAGATCTGGGTTCAAATTCTAGCTCTTCTATTTTACATATGACTTCAAGAAAATTACTTAGACTTTCCTGGCTTCCATTTACTTCTTCAGAATTTGAACGTGACCCGGGGCCTGGCAGTAACGTTACACTGAGAAGATGGATCTTAACAGCCTCCGGAGGAAAGAATAACACTTTTTTTTTTTTTTAAAGACTTTATTTACTTGACAGAGAGAGACACAGCGAGAGAGGGAACACAAGCTGGGGAAGTGGGAGAGGGAGAAGCAGGCTCCCCGCTGAGCAGGGAGCCCGATGTGGGACTCGATCCCAGGACCCTGGGATCACGACCCCAGCCGAAGGCAGACGCTTAATGACTGAGCCACCCAGGCGCCCCGAGAATAACACTATTTTAATAGTTTATTTGGACTTTATTATTTTTTCATGCTTTTCCAATAAAAGTTAGGATTTTAATTCCCAAGCCTTTTGAGAAAGCAAAGTTAAGGCAACAGAAATTGGAACACCTAATTCATAAATTTAACAACAAACGCATGTAATTTCAGTACATAAAGTGAGCCATTTATTATAGGCTAGCAGTGTTTCAAATGCTGTAGGTCTGGGCCCCACCAGCTGCTGTTTTCATGCAGGAACCACAGTGCCGGCTCCCCACAGCTCGTCTTTTCATCCTGGTTTTACTACAGAAGGAGCACGTGTACTTGTCGTGCTGGTTTATTTCAGTTTTCTCCGCCATTTTCCTGAGGGAGGCACCATAACAGCTCCCGTATTTACAGAGGATCCCAACCCTCTGGGGGCCTTTCGCCATGTCACCACCAACTAGATCTGAGCCCAAAGAGCTGACTTTATTATTTTTTAATTAGAAAAACAATGCATGACTTTGTAAACATTTCCACAGGTTACGTGAATTTATAAAGTGAAAGTCTTCCGGCATCTACCCTCATTCATTCATTCACTGAGTCAGCCAATAGCTGTCAAGCTCCACATGCTTATTGAGCACTTAGATGCTGTTCTAGGTCTAGAGATAGCAAAGCAGACGAGAATCCAGGCCCTCCTGGGGCTTCTGCACTGGCGAGGAGAGGTAGGAGTGAACAAGAGAAATAAGTACAATGTAGGTGGAAGCCGTTGTACTCTGAAAGGCGATGGTTGCTTCCACTCGGGTGCTACCAGTGTGCACGGTGAGGAGTGGTCAGATCCTGGAGAGGTGGGGCCCTTTCAGCTGAAGACTTAGGTCCTTCATCTCTGGGAAAGTTTTTTCCCTTTGGTTAGTTTCTCTTCCTCTCCATTTCCTTGTTTCTTCTCTTTCTGGGAACTTTTATTAGTCAGAGATGGGCTCTCCTAGATTAATTCCCTGTTTCTCCTATTCTTTCTCTCATTTTCCTTTTGTCTTTCTCTGTTTTCGAGAAGATTTCTTTATTTTATTCCTCCATTGTTGTTTGAAAAAATGTGTATTTATGTATTTTTTAAATGATGGGTTTAATTTTCATGAGCTTTCTCTTATTTTCCACTTGTCCTTTTTTCAGAGCATTTTATTCTCATATCATACTAGAGTCCTTTTTTCCGATTTGTGTTCCTTGAAATACCTGTTTCTTCTAGATTCGTTATTTTCCACTTGTTCACCTTGATCTCCTAGGGTACACAGTTTCCTCGAATAGCTAATGACCTTTCTTTGCCAGTGATTGGACCAAGGCTTCCAGGTGCATAGTCAGGAACAAGATTATAATGCTTTTGGACTTCCTGAGTGTCAGCATTCCTAGGGTATTGTTCTGGAATACCAGCCTCCATGCTAGCCAACCCAGTTATCTCCAGACAGTTTATTTTGTTATAGGAAAGAACTCTCTGTTTTTTTTGGGGGGGTGGGAGTATGCGTGATCGTGTAATAAATCGCCCCCAAACTGTGGCTTACAACCACCCCTGGCATGTCACTACTGTCTTTCATGTTTCTGGAGGTCAACCCACTCCACTAGATGGTTCTCACTTAGGGGCCGTGCGGGTGCGGCAGCTGGGGCCGTAGGTCTTTCAAAGGCTTCCTCCGTCACCTGGGTAGCAGCTGAAGTTAGCTGTTGGCTGCAACATCTGTCCTCTCCACATGGTGGGGCTTCTTTCTGGCAGGGAGCTCAGGTTCCAAGAACAAACATCCTGGAGCCGTGTGGCCTTTCTCGAAAGTTGTGTAACATTATTTCTCTTTCCCTCGTTCTCTTGGTCAAGGCAGTCTTGAAGCTCTGCTCAGGTTGAAGTGGAGGAGATGGGAGGGTGTCAGAGAATGTGCAGAGCTCTTTTTAAATCATTACATAGTCCTCAACAGTAAAAGCAAATCAAGTACAAAATGGGCCAAAGTAGAGGTTCTTTACCAAAGATACAGGCAAAGAAGCACGTGAAAAGATATTTTAAAAAAATCATGACAGCACACGTGCCTGGCTGTTGGCTGTTCTGATTTCATGATTTCGGGGTGGGGGCAAGGGTTGACTATTTTGTCCACAAACATTCCGCTGGTGTTTCTGTTTTCAGCCACATGAACCTCACCTGATTTCAGACCTGGCATTTTTCAGTCTGAACCCTCTTTGAGGTTCTGCTAGGTTGGCTGCCTCCCTGAGAGGCGTAATCTGCTTGTGTGCGCATGCGCGTGTGCGTGCGTGCATCCTCACGTTTTCTCAGCCCTGCTCTGTCAGTCCACATTCCTCTCCAGAAACTTTCTATCTTCCAGAAGCGTGTTGAAAGTTTTTCCCTGAAGATTCCATGTGCTCTCTATTGTTGAGTCTTTTTTTCTTTCCCAACTCTCTTTAAACAGAGGCTCAGAGGAGAGGTTATATATGCTTGTGGTCACTTTGCCTTCTTGCACTGGAAGCTTTAAAATAGAACATAGTGTCTTCACAATGTATTTTGCTATATCTTCGTGCTAGTATATACAGCAGCTCATCCTTCTTAAGGCTGCAAGGTATTCTCTAGTCTGACCCACTGTAATATGTCTAGTCGATCCCTAGTTAATTTAAATTGTTTTAAATTTATTGCCATCATCAGCAGGGCTGCTGTAAACATCCTTGTACGTATATCTTTGCACACGCTTGCAAATATTTCCTCAGGATAAATTCCTAAAATTAAACTAGTGTCAAAGGATATATACACTTTACATTTTGATAGTTAAAATGTCACATCACCCTTAAAAACCATATGAGAGTACTCCCATGAATAATAAATGGAATACCTGATACCCTTAGAAATATAGGAAGGGGACTTTCCTAAGTGGAAGTGGGGGCAGGGAGATGGAGGCAGAGATGATAAGGTAAGGAAAGGAGTGAGATAGGAATGGGCATACCATGTTTATGGAATTCGAGTGAGAATTTCTGTTGGTTACTCTGAAACCCTCATCAGAATGCACAGGATGGAGGCTTAAAAGCGCAGGGCTGTTTGACACTATATTGGTAAATACCTGTTCATTCTCAGCTGATATTGGAGTGACATGAACCGAATGGGGCGAATGGGAAGAGCTTTCCAAAACAGCTGAGTTTAAACATCCACCCAAAGGGGAGATGCAACTCGAGTGTAGTTTCTGAGAAGTAAGCAGTTGGCTCCGTGCCCTTGAGTATCTCTGGAGCTAAGGACCGACGGGAGGGTATTCCCTATGGGTAGGTGAGCAAGGCGCTAATGGAGCTGCAAAGAGCAGGTGCTGATCCTTTCCAGGAGGGCCTGAGGCAGTGGCAAGAGGAGCAGGAGAGGAAGGTGCGAGCCCTCTCCGAGATGGCATCTGAACAACTGAAGCGCTTTGATGAACGGAAGGAGCTGAAACACCATAAAGAATTCCAGGACTTACGGGAAGTGATGGAGAAGAGGTGAGTGGGACCATCAGTGTGCTCAGCGGCACCTCTTTCCCAACATGAAACCCAAAGGGAAAGAGTTGGACTTCTTCTGAGGCCTTAAACGTCAAAATAAAATAGCCAGAAAAGCTTATAATGTAGAAAGATGACAAGTGTATCACAAAGAAAAGGGAGGCTTTTAGGAGAGGTGAGGTAAGACATCTTTAGGAAGCATGCCTGACTGCTCCTCCCTGCCATTTCTTGCGCAGCTCCAGAGAAGCCCTGGGGCACCAAGAGAAGCTAAAAGCTGAGCATCGTCACAGAGCAAAGGTCAGAGCCTGGGAGAATCCATGTGGGTTTTTCTGTGTCTGGCTCTAACCTGCCGGAAGTCGGGTTTTGGCCAACTGGCATGGAGGACCTGGCCCACATCGCACCTCCATGGGACTCACCTTGGGCTGTGGGCCCATCTGTGAACATATGGAGCCCACATAAGGCTTGGGGGACGTGGAAAGAGAAGGCCCAGGGGCGCCTCCGAGAGAGGTAACAGGACTGCCCTTCGTGTAGATTCTCAACCTGAAGCTGCGGGAGGCCGAGCAGCAGCGCATGAAGCAGGTGGAGCAGGAACGGCTGCGGAGGGAAGAAGGCCAGGTTCGCCTGCGGAGCCTCTATGCCCTGCAGGAGGAGGTGCTGCACCTCAACCAACAGCTGGATGCCTCCGAGCCGCACAAAGACGCGCTGAAGCTTGACCTGTCTGCCTTCCGGACCCGAGGCAACCAGCTGTGCGGCCTTGTCTCGGGGATCATTCGGGCCACGTCTGAGGTGAGGGTCTTCGGAGGGACCTTGAAGAGATAATCCCGATTAGCATTTCATCTTTCTTCCCTGACAAGTTGCGGGGGGCAGTTACTCCCACGCCAAATTGGACTCATACATACCGAGTTTCCTATCTTATGTTAAACAGATAATTGTTTATTCTGATTGCAAAATAGTTGCGTTCATTCAGTAGTATTTTATTGAGCACCTGCAATGCTATGGTAAAAGTTAAAACCTTACGGGAATGTGCATTGCTTTTTTCAGTTAACGTATTTTGAAAGCATAATTACTATAACCATTAACAATATTTTGATTTTTTGATTAAAGCAGTGTTAAAAACTGCAAGTATTACCGTGACACATAGCAGATATTCAGTAAGTATTTGATGAACTTGTGAGAATTGGATACTTTGCACATATAATCTTAACCAAAATCGTTTGAAAAAACATGCCTACTGTTGAACATTTAAGTTTCTGTATTTTTATTACCATGCATAACACTGTAGTGATACCATTTTATATATGCCTTTCTTGTATTTCTTTGAGAAAATTTCCTAGAAACAATTACTTGGTCAAAGAATTTTAAGGTTCTTGATTCTTACCCAAAGCTTGTAGCAATTCACATTTTTTTTTTTAACTTTTTAATTTTTTTCTTGAAGTAGGCTCCATACCCAGCATGGGGTTTGAACTCACGACCCCGAGATCAAGATTGACTCTACTGAGCCAGCCAGGCGCCCCCCACAATTGACATTTTTATGAATTGTACCTTCTTACCCTTAGTTCATATTTCTGCGTGAGTTTTGTTTTAAAAATCCAGTTGATACATGTTCTAAATATTTTTTCTTTTTTTTTTTTTTTTGATTTTATTTATTTATTTGAGAGAGAGAGAGTGAGCACGAGAGGGGGGAGCAGGAGAGGGAGAAGCAGACTCCCCGCTGAGCAGGGAGCCCTATGCGGGACTCGATCCCGGGACTCCAGGATCATGACCTGAGCTGAAGGCAGTTGCCCAACCAACTGAGCCACCCAGGCGCCCGATACATGTTCTAAATATTAAGAATTTTATGCATTTATCATATTTGAGGCAGAAGTTTATTTTTATAGTTTATCGTTCCCTTTGAATTAGCTTTATAGCTTTTGTTTACCTTTCCTTTTGTAAAATTTCAAACCTACACAGAATTAGAACAACATAATGAACCTTTATGCAACCATTCCCCAGCTTGAGCAAGAATCAACACATGGCAGTCTTATTTCATCTCTCCTTCCAGCTGCATGCCCTCTCCCGAATGGTTTTACAGTGAATCTCAGATGTAACTTCATCTGGGAAAATACTTTGTATGTATCTCTAAAAGATAAAAGTCTTTGTTAACAAACAGAATACTAATATCACATCTAAGAAAAAAAAAACAATAATATGACCAAATATCTAGTAAGTGTTCAAATTTTTCCACTTGTCTAAAATTTTTTTTTTAAAGATTTTATTTATTTACTTGAAAGAAACAGTGAGAGAGGGAACACCACCGGGGGTTGGGGGGGCAGTAGGAGAGGGAGAAGTAGGCCCCCTGCCGAGCAGGGAGCCTAATGCGGGGCTTGATCCCAGGACTCTGGGATCATGACCTGAGCCAGAGGCAGACGCTTAACGACTGAGCCACCCAGGCGCCCTAAATTTTTTTTTTTGAAGAATTTATTTATTTTTTTGAAAGAGAGAGGAGAGCACAAGCAGGGGGAGGGGCAGAGGGACAAGCAGACTCCCTGCTAAGCACGGAGCCCTGAGATCAGACCTGAGCCGAAGTGAGACGCTTAACCAACTGAGCCACCCAGGCACTCCTGTCTAAAAAAAAAATTTTTTTTTTTTTTTTAAGATTTCATTTATTTATTTGAGAGATAGCGAGAGCAGGAACACAAGCAGGGGGAGTGGGAGAGGGAGAAGCAGGCTTCCCGCGGAGCAGGGAGCCCAGTGTGGGGCTCGATCCCAGGACCCTGGGATCATGACCTGAGCTGAAGGCAGACGCTTAACCAACTGAGCCACCCAGGCGCCCCTCCCCTAAAATTTTTTTAACAGTTGGTTGGAACATTAACATCTACACAAGTTTCAACCTTTTGGTCTAAGTCTCTTAATTAAGTCTTTTTTTTTTTTTTTTTAAGATTTTATTTATTTATTTGATAGTGAGAGGGGGAACATAGGCAGAGGGAGTGAGAGAGGGAGAA
>NW_028038080.1:0-501 GCF_054177405.1 Leptonychotes weddellii | reverse complement strand
TAGAATGGGTATAGTACCCTATCTACAGAGATTAACCTGTCAAACTTCAGATACATCAAAATCACCTGGGGGGTTCTTAAAACAGACTGCCGGGTCCCTACTCCAGAAGTTTCTGATTCACATGTGCTCAGGCACCCAAATGTGCACTTCCAGCAAGTTTCCAGTAATGCTAATGCCGCTGGCTCAGGGACCACACTTCTGAAAACTTTTGGTCCCTCTCCTAAGATCCTTATGTGGAGTGTAATGAGGACGGTAAAAGTTAACACCTCAAGCGGTTAGAGCCGTGCTGCCACAGAGCAGGTGCCAATGTTCACGAGCCAGTATCACCAGTTAGGACTGGGTTCCCTGCGACGGAAAGGAGTGAGCACGTCATTTAACAAGACGTCCTGGGGTGAAGCACCCAGGGCTGGCCCCGCTGGCCAAGAATGTCATGACGTTCCCGGGCACCTTCTGCTGCTTGCTTACCTGTCTTTGTCCTGTGGCTTTCGGCAGCACAGACGC
>NW_028038079.1:0-501 GCF_054177405.1 Leptonychotes weddellii | reverse complement strand
CCGAAGGCAGTCGCCTAACCAACTGAGCCACCCAGGCGCCCTAAATAAATAAAATCTTTAAAAAAAAAAAAAAAAGAATTCCAAATAATTTAATGTAGATATTTCCCTCTCAAAGAGGTTGAGCATAACACTCCATACCTTAAGTGCACATAGTGACTTTCTTCCAAAGAGTACACTAGAAAAAGAGTGGAGAGGAAGAAACTCTATAGTAGAGAAACCTGACAAACACTACCTCAGCCAGGTGATTAAAGTCAACATAAATGTGGTAAGTCATGTTGATAGTATGTAACTGTTGTGATATTAAAAAAAAAAAAATTTGACTGGCTTTCATCCCTAGTTCCTGAGAGGAGACTCTGAAGTTCTTGGAATTTCCCAAGTAATAGAATCTTTGTCATCTATAAGCCCCTTGGACCACACCTGAGTTTATGCTAACAAAAGGACTTATGATGGAAGCTGGCCATGCCAGAGAGACCAACCATGTGATTAGAGAGTTGGGGCTCT
>NW_028038078.1:0-501 GCF_054177405.1 Leptonychotes weddellii | reverse complement strand
AGGAAAAGTCATTCTTAATGGCAGTTCTCAGGTGGCTCTTAGGTAGAATTTATTAGTGGTAAGCCATAACACAAGTGGATTGCTATTTTAACTTTCGATAGACTTCTTCTGATTAGTTCCTTTAAAGCTTTCATTAAAATTGGTCCGACTGTTTTGAAGTAGTATTCTTCAAGATTTTTTTTTCTGTATTCTAACATCATTATCTTATTTTTGGTATATCATCATTGGTACAAGTGGATTATAAGATATTAATATGTAATATATTTATTCTTTAACTATATCAACATATGTTTAGTGCCAAACATGGCTTATATAAACTATTATAAATTTGGAAGATGGGAAAATAATTTTTTTTAAAAATCTGCATAAATCTCACAATGTCGCTGAGAGATAATCACAGGTTACCTAAATGTGCAACTCTCTAGAATCACGAAAGAGGGAGTGCTCACCTCTCTAGGGTAAGTGGAAGGCCTGGGATATCTTTTAGGGGAGATGACAACT
>NW_028038077.1:0-501 GCF_054177405.1 Leptonychotes weddellii | reverse complement strand
GTGATAAGCTCTGCAAAACAAGGGCTTTTCTCTGCCTTATCTTCACTGAAAACGTGTGTACAAAGGGTGATTATCCTGGAGTGCTGCCTCTCAGGATAGCATTTCAGCAGCACTCCTTCCCTGCTGGGCTGATGCTGCCACCACCCCAGTGAAAACTGTTTCACTTTTTCAAAATGGGTGAAGGTGGAGATTGCAGATGCCTCTTTCCCCCAACGCCTTACCTCTGACTTCAGTTTCTACCATTCTTTTTCCTTACCCCAATCAACCACATTGGTCTTCTGCTGTTTCTCCAGTATCCCAGATTTATTTTTTCTTAAATTAGAAGTATTTGTTTCTTATTAAAATAGGGTCTTCTCCAGATGTTGGCGGGGATGCGGAGAAAGGGGAACCCTCCTACACTGTTGGTGGGAATGCAAGCTGGTGCAGCCACTCTGGAAAACTGTATGGAGGTTCCTCAAAAAGTTGAAAATAGAGCTACCCTATGATCCAGCAATTGCACTA
>NW_028038076.1:0-501 GCF_054177405.1 Leptonychotes weddellii | reverse complement strand
GAGACTTCTGGACCTTCTCCAGAAGGCAGCCCGCTGAGGTCCCCTACTCCAGAGGCAGAAGTCTCTAGGCCCTCACCTCCAACTTCAGGAATTTTGGACCATGTAATTTTATCTTCATCCCCTGAGGCCAGTCCACTTCCCACAGGCAGGCCTGAGCCCACAGCAGACGTGAGCCCACTGGAGTCAAGATCTTCAGAGGGCAGTCCACTTGCTCTTTCCCCTGAGGGTTGCCCACTGGAGTCCAGATGTCCTGAAACTTCTCCACTGCCTGTGAAGTCACCACTGACTTCAGGTACACCGGATGCCTCCCCAGAGCCTGGCAGCTCAGTCCCACTGGGCACTGGGGGTGAAAGTGTGGACAGCTCCTCCCAGGGGAGTGGTTCCTCTGAGGGGGATGGCCCTTCCGAGGGGGACGGCCCCTCTGAGGCTGAGGGCACTTCCGTTCCAGAAGGGCCTTCTGTGCTCTCCTCTGTTGCTGCACTGGTGGGAGGCCACGTTGGA
>NW_028038075.1:0-501 GCF_054177405.1 Leptonychotes weddellii | reverse complement strand
CCGCATCGGGCTCCCTGCTCAGCAGGAAGCCTGCTTCTCCCTCTCCCACTCCCCCTGCTTGTGTTCCCTCTCTCTCTGTCTCTCTATGTCAAATAAATAATTTTTTTTTAAAAATCTCTTTAAAAAAAAGTCTTAAAAACAAAGTCATGGCACTTTTCTCCTTGGATCTCTGACAAGGGCTCCCCATTTCACTTTGAGTCAGGGTCCCATCCTCACTTTAGGCACAAGGCCTCCTGTGATGTAGTCTGTCACAGCCAGCACCCTGTTCTGCCCCAGGTCCACACTGTGTTTTCTACTGCTTGATCACTGCAAGTTTACTCCTACCTCAGGGCCATTGCACATGCTGTCCTGTCTGTTCTCCCGGGCATTCTCATTGCTGGCTTTGTCTCACTACGTGGTAGGTCTTAGATGTTACCTCAGAGAGGCCCTCCCTGCCTGATCCTTTGCTCCCTTCCCCCTGCATGGTACATCTGATGTGCCCACATTCAAGATTCACGTGGT
>NW_028038074.1:0-501 GCF_054177405.1 Leptonychotes weddellii | reverse complement strand
CAGTTTGTTTTTCAGAGTCCATCGTCTTTCATGGTTCGTCTACCCCTCCGATTTCCCCCGCTTCATTCTTCCCCTCCCGCTACCTACCCTTTTTTTTTGTTCTTAACACACCAATCACTTGCCTGCCTTTGGGCCTTTTGTAATCACTGCTCCCTCTGCCTGGGATGCTCTTTGCTTCTCTTGGCATGGCTGGTTCCTTCTTTTTTTTCAGGTGGAGACTAAAATGTTACTGTCTAAAAGAAGCACTCTCTAAGAACCCTTATATTTTCCAACTTCACACCTGGATTGCTTTCCTAATTTTATGTATTTTAATCACACATATGCACATATACACACACACACACACGTATATGTATATCCTGTGTTCACTGGTCCTTCCTCTCTCCTCCTCTACTGCATCTAGGTCAGTACACGACTTGTTTATTCACCTACTGCCTCAGTGCCACCATATTACAGTCACTGTTCTTGTCCCTGGAACACTATGATCAAAAAGCATCATGT
>NW_028038073.1:0-501 GCF_054177405.1 Leptonychotes weddellii | reverse complement strand
TTCCTGAGAGGAGACGAAATCCAGGTCTCCTACTCCTCCGCCATCTTGCTCCGCCCTTGTACTTTTATCTTTTATGCACATTTTCTGTGGGAGGATCATCACTTGTCACTTGCTACAGAAAAGGCTGAAAACACCTGCAGTAATTGAACTCTAATGGCAGATGGGGGTGTAACCTCAGGTGACATTGATTCATTCCTGCTGGGTGGTAAGTAAATTAGAGGTACAGGTATTACTAATGGCCCTCAAAGGCTACCTCCACCAGTTCTACTCCAACATACAAACCCAGTTCTCAGTAAACTCTTAAAAATTGGCATTATCTAGAGATAGGGTCTCTGAAGAGAAAGCACATGGAAAACAACAACCTCAGATTATACTGTCAGAGACATTCCAGGTTCAGCTCTTTCTCACTTTTAACTCTTCAGGCTCTGGCAAAGCTAGGACCTCATTGTTAGCCCTT
Organism: Leptonychotes weddellii; assembly: GCF_054177405.1. Taxonomy (NCBI): domain Eukaryota; kingdom Metazoa; phylum Chordata; class Mammalia; order Carnivora; family Phocidae; genus Leptonychotes; species Leptonychotes weddellii. Next base: position 44 of record NW_028038073.1, on the reverse strand, counting down.
TGCGAGAACAATACTATGTTGCTGATGCCCACAGAGAAATATGA
>NW_028038072.1:0-501 GCF_054177405.1 Leptonychotes weddellii | reverse complement strand
AATCCCCTCCTCACCCCGCGGGCCCCTTTTGTGTTGTTCCTGCCAACGCAGCAACCCTCCTGCTATATAGTCGCGCGCGCCAGGGCGGCCCATCACTGACCTCCATCCACCAGCCATGGGGAAGGTGAGCCCAGCGCAGCCGCAGGCCGGGAGGGGGCCCCGCACGCCGGGGCTGGGGGCCAGGCCTCTGAGCCTTTCCTTCCCTTGCCTTGCAGATCACCTTCTACGAGGACCGCGGTTTCCAGGGCCGCCACTACGAGTGCAGCAGTGACCACCCGAACCTGCAGCCCTACTTCAGCCGCTGCAACTCCATCCGCGTGGACAGCGGCTGCTGGATGCTGTATGAGCAGCCCAACTATGCGGGCAGCCAGTACTTCCTGCGGCGCGGGGACTACCCCGACTACCAGCAGTGGCTGGGCCTCAGCGACTCGGTCCGCTCCTGCCGCCTCATCCCCCACGTGAGTCTGGCTCCCCGGCTCCTGCTGGGCCCTCCCGCCACCC
>NW_028038071.1:0-501 GCF_054177405.1 Leptonychotes weddellii | reverse complement strand
AGAGAGAGAGAGAGGCAGAGGCAGAGGGAGAAGCAGGCTCCCCGCCTAGCAGGGAGCCCGATGCGGGACTCGATCCCAGGACCCTGGGATCATGACCTGAGCCGAAGGCAGACGCTTAACCATCTGAGCCACCCAGGCGCCCTCCTTTGCTGTTGTTCTTGAAGATGCTATTTCTATTATTCTTGTGCTGTCTTTTTTTTTTATTATTTAATTTATTTATTTGACAGAGAGATATCACAAGTAGACAGAGAGGCAGGCAGAGAGAGAGGGGGAATTAGGCTCCCTGCTGAGCAGAGAGCCCAATATGGGGCTCGATGCCAGGACCCTGAGATCATGACCTGAGCCAAAGGCAGACGCTTAACCGACTAAGCCACCCAGGCACCCCTATTCTTGGGCTGTCTTTGACACAGAGTCAGCTCTGTATAAAAACTCAGGGCCAAGAGAGTAAAGATCTGCATAAAAATCTGCAAGGATTCCAGTATGAGATCTGGATGGTGAAAG
>NW_028038070.1:0-9860 GCF_054177405.1 Leptonychotes weddellii | reverse complement strand
GAATCACAGATCTGTACCTCTAAAACAAATAATACATTATATGTTTAAAAAAAGAAGAAGAAGAAGAAGATAGCAGGAGGGGAAGAATGAAGGGGGGGAATCGGAGGGGGAGATGAACCGTGAGAGATGATGGACTCTGAAAAACAAACTGAGGGTTCTAGAGGGGAGGGGGTGGGAGGATGGGTTAGCCTGGTGATGGGTATTAAAGAGGGCACGTTCTGCATGGAGCACTGGGTGTTATACGCAAACAATGAATCATGGAACACTACATCAAAAATTAATGATGTAATGTATGGTGATTAACATAACATAATAAAAAAAATAGCCAACGAAATCTTATAGAACAAACTTGTAAGACTTAGATTATCAAATTTTAAGCTTTATCATAAAGCAACACTAATTAAAACAGAGTGGCCTGAGCTCAAAGATACATATATAGATCAATGGAACAGAATAAAGAGTACAGAAAAAGACCCACACATAAATGGTCACTTAATTCATGACAAAGGTATAATTCAGTAACAAAAAGATGGTCCTTTTAATGAATGTTGCTTTGTTCAATTGGATCCATATGGGGGGAAAAAAAATCTTACCTTACATCATATGCAAAGAAAAATTCAAGATGGGCCATAGAATTAAATTAAAAAAAAAAAAAGTTTCTAGAAGAAAACATAGAAGAATATTTTCATGACCTTTTGGCAGGTAAATAGTTCTTAAATATGATATACAAAAGCACTAACCATTAAAGAAAAAGATTATAGTTGGGCTTGATTAAATTAACAGCCTCTGTCAATTAAAAGACACCATTAAGAAAGTAAAAGGTAGGGGCGCCTGGGTGGCTCAGTCATTAGGCATCTGCCTTCAGCTCTGGTATCCTGCTCAGCGGGAAGCCTGCTTCTCCCTCTCCCACTCCCCCTGCTTGTGTTCCCTCTCTCACTGTCTCTCTCTCTCTCTGTCAAATAAATAAATAATCTTTAGGGAAAAAAAAAAGAAAGTAAAAGGCAAGCCACACACTGGAAGAAAATACTCTAATTACATATATTCAACATTATGCTCATTTACAGACTCTTTAAAGAACTCCTAGTAATCAATTACATAAAAATCAAACAACTCAACAGCAACAACAAAAGAGCATACGCCTGAATAAGCCTTTGGAAAAGGGTTCAACATCATTAGTTGTTGAGGAAATGAAAATTAAAACTAGCATTATGGGAAGATCCAATCCCACAGTGTTGGCATGAGAAACTCTGTGGACACACTCCCTGATGAAACAGCCATAAATAATGAAAATTATTTTAAAAATAAACATTTAGGGGCGCCTGGGTGGCTCAGTGGTTAAGTGTCCGACCCTTGGTTTCAGCTCAGGTCACGATCTCACCGTCATGGGATTAAGCCCTGCCATGGGCTCTGGGCTCACTATGGAGTCTGCTTCAGATTCTCTCTTCTTCTCCCTCCCTCTCTACCCCTCCCCCCACTCATATGCGCACATGTGCACACCCTCTCTCTAAACTAAATTGATAAATAAAATCTTTAAAAAAAATAAACATTTAAAATCTCTAGTAATGATTCAAAATCAGGAAGCAAATGAAGATACATTTATTCAAGATAATATTTGCAAGTCATATATCTGGTAAGGGATTTGAGTCCAGAATATGTAGAGAACATTTACAACTCAATAATAAAACAACCCCGTTAAAAAATGGGCCAAGTCTACATTGTTGAATGTAGGTATAACACAGGCCCAGGGAAAGGCTGAAAAGGTAAGGTAAAGAAATGGGCTGTATCTTGGAAGGCCTTTGCACTAAACCAAGAAGTCTGACCGTTGTCCGAGAACTAAGGGAACCACCAAAGATCTGAAGCATCAAGTGAGGAGCTCAGATTACATCCTAAAAAGACCCACCTGCTAGCAGTATGGAGGCGGGTTGCAGTTAATCCAGACTGAAGACAGAAACTCAAGCAGATGCAAATGGGGATGAGAAGAAAAGAGCAGAGCTGACAATGCCTGCAAGGTAGAATCTCTAGGAATGAGTGGCCAGTTAGACACAGTGGAAGAAGGAGCGAGTAAAGTCACAAAAGCAGCAATCCCACAGGCTGGATTCAGGTTGCGTATTTTGTGTTTATTTTGCCATTCAAAAAATTACACTTGAGCTGCACTGGCTTGTCCATTCCTGTTTGCTTTAGTCCTCGCCATTCCCTCCTCCCTGTAGCCCTGCTGGGCTTTACCTGTCTGATTTCTGAAGGAATGACTTTTCTAGACAGTCTTTTCTTTTTATTATGTTTGCTTGTTCTGGGGTTGTGAGGAGACACATGGGTGAGGAAGGATTAAGGAATAGTGGGGCAAGGTGACTTCATTCCTCCGTCCGATGCTGGTTCTGCCACCATCTCCAATCACTACCCCGCCCCCACCCCCCATCTTTTACCGACCTCTATTGGATTTTCTGCAGGAAAATCAAGAAAAGAGGAAGAATCTAGACTTTTTCTCTCATAGATGCCTTGAAAAGCTTGAGAAGCTATATTATGCATCTACTAAATTGCCTGTCAGATTTCTAATGCTTATTGCAGCACTGCAGGAATCTAGGATTACTTTTACTTTACAGATGAGTAAACTGAGGCAGTTTAAGTAAGCCAGGTTGCCAGTATGCTTTAGAATACTGCGTTGAAGTCTCTTAAAAACAACGGATCATAAAGCATGACCTCATCATTTTCCTAAGCCATTTGACTTTTTTTTTTTATAGCCCTCATTTACTTTTATGATAGATTCACAGGTATATTCACCTGAATCTCTGACCAGCAAAATTAATAAGAAGTATAGCTGATTCATATCTTTGCTTATATATGATATTTTCATACTTCACTGGTAGGAGTATAAATTGGCTATAATCATATTGGAAAGGTGTTTGACAGTATTCTATCTGTCCGTTGCTGGTTACAAACCACCATAAAATGTAATGACTTCAAAGCAACTGATTTGTTATCTTTCACAATCCTGTGGATTGACTGTGTTCAATTTAATTGTTCTTGCTTCAAACCTCTCAGGCAGGGGGCACCTGCGTAGCTCAGTCGGTTAAGCATCTACTTTGGGCTCAGGTCATGATCCAGGGTCCTGAGATCAAGCCCCGTGTGGGTCTTCCTGCTCAGTGGGGAATCTGCTTGTCCCCCTCCCTCCGCTCCTCCCCTCTCTCTCCTGCCCCCTACTCATGCTCTCTCTCTCACTTGCTCTCTCTCAAATAAATAAATAAAATCTTTAAAAAAAAAACAAACAAACTACTCAGGCAGTTGCTGTCAAACTGTAGTAATTACTGGATTTTTCGGAAGATTTGACTGGACTTGACATAGAAGACAGCTTGATCACATGGCTGGCAATCGATTCTGGCTGTTTACTGTGAGTTTAGATGGGGCTCTCTATCAGAGCGCTTATGTGTGGCTTTCCCATCTGGCTTGGGCTTTTTACAGCATGGCGGCTAGATTTTGAAAGGGAGCATTTCCAGAGAGTGTTCCAAGAGACCAAAGCAGAAACTGCGAGGTTTCTTATGACCTAGTCTTGGGAGTTGTGTGACATCACTTCAGCAACATTCTACCGGTGATTACAGGGTCAGCTCAGACTCAGTGTGGGAGAGGACTGCACAGGGATGAACACTGGGAAGTGTAGTTCACTGTGGCCATTGGTGGCAACTAGCTCTCACCGGGTTCTCTGACTTCCAATGTTTCATTTCCCTCCTGGCAGCAAAACGCTCTCGCAACCTTCGCAAGGCCTCCAAGGTCCCACTCTGTTAGTGGTCAGGGTCAGGCTTCCAGTCTATGATCCCATTACCTAAATCAGGTCCAGATATCAATGTGGCTTCTTGGGGCCATTCCCTTTGCTGAAGCTCTTTGAGCGCAACTTCTAGAGTATGATTCTCTCAAACTTTAGACTTGTGAATTAAAGAGGCCAGTTATCTTCTACACACCCACCATACAACAGGTTAAGACAGTAACAAGGGTATGAGACACGTTCACTTAAAAAGGCAAAGGACAGGAAGCACATAACTGTCGGAGGACTATAAAAATTTTATTGAGTCCGGTCCTCCTTCCTATAAGGGAGTCTCGAAGGCTCTGGGCTCTGTGATCTAGGCTCTTGGTTCCGAGCCATCTTCCCTCTCCATAAGAAATAACACTTCAACAGCTGAGCTGATTTCTCAGACTGACTCATGCCTGTAGAAGGTTGGGGGCCTATAGATCTTTTCCTGTCAAACTGCCTCTGTCCCTTTAAATCCACATAGCGGGCTGTGTTTGTTCATTTGCTTAAAAAACAGTATGTAGGTTTTCTGTGATTATTGTTGGTGCTTCCTCCATGAGACAAAAGCCACATCCATAAATATCTCTAGGATAGGCTGCATTCTCCTTTAGGATGAGCATGGGGATGTTTGGAGATGATGTCTTTAAGGTTCTTGGAAATCTTTTTGTCTAGCAGGTAAGGTTTGAGACATGTGCCCTTTAGATTTTCTTTCTTTCTTTCCCTTAAGATTCTTTTTCTTAAATCTTATTATATTTAAATTCAGTTAAGCCCTTAAGATTCTTAAAAGCCTGTCGCCTACCGATGAAGTCTGTTAAAGATTAAAACACACACGTTTTAATCTTTCTGAGGTGTCATAAAAGGATCTTATGACCACATCCTTAACTTCATTCTTACCTTGAGAACATATTTTGCTGATTGTGCTATGGATATGATCTTTGTTCTGGGGTCATTCCTTACTTTGAGACCATTTTGCTAGCTGGAAAGACTGTCATGACCCCCTCTATTTCCATTAGATTCTAATTAATTCTTTAGTTCCACTCCTTTCCTATTTTTATTACAGGCAATAGAAGATACCAGTTATCACTTTCAGCATTCTGCCTGATAGTCTCCTTCACAAAGCCACATGTTTATTAAGTACTCTTCCTATTTTCCATACTTACTCAGGGAATAGTGTTGCTAATTGTTCTTCCATATATGATTCACATCCTCTTTCATTTAGCAATAATCACTTACTCATTATCTTAGTCACTTAGCCAAGAATTTGTTAACAGTTTCCTGATAGCCTATCAAGCTTCTCTCACTGTCTAGTCCCCAAGTCAATGTTACATGTTTTAGGTTTTTGTTACAAAAACACCTCACATGCAAGTATCAATTTCCATTTTATTATCTATTTCCTGAATAACAACCACTCCTTTTTTTTTAAAAAGAAGATTTTATTTATTTATTTGAGAGAGAGAGTGAGCGAGCAAGAGAGAGCACACAAGCTGGGAAGGGAGGAGCAGAGGGTGAAGCAGACTCCCTGCTTAGCAGGGAGCCCGATGTGGGGCTTGATGTGGGGCTCGATGCAGGACTTGATCCCAGAACCCTGGGATCATGACCTGAGCCGAAGGCAGGCACTTAACCATCTGAGCCACCCAGGCACCCGTATACAAACCACTCCTAAAATGTAGTATCTTAAGACAACAATGTATTGTCTGTCACAGTTTTATGATTTCACTGGGCAATTCTCATTTAGAGTCTCTCATGATAGCTAGGGCTGGAGGAACCTGAGGACTGAGCTGGTCCTCCAAGGTGACTTACTTACAATGAGGAGGAGATGATGCTGACTGTTGGCTGGGGCCATCTACCAAATAACCTTCCTAACTTTCTGCTCTTTCTTTCCTTCTTCCATCTGTCTTTGTCTGTCTTTCTTTCTTCCTTTCTCCCTTCTTTCCGTCCTTTCTTCCTTTTCTTCCCCCTTTCCCTCTGATGCTTTGAGACTTTAGTCTTTTTAGTGAGGACACTTGGGAGGAGAGAGGCCTTAGCCTGATGTCTGGATCAGGTGTAGACGATTTGTCAGGGGGTGCATTTCTGGTCCATAGGAGCAGAGCATGCTGTATCTCCCACCACTGATAGGTTTGCTGCCACGTGGGGTACCGAACAGAATTGAGCTCTTAGGGTGTAAAACCATGAGCAAGTGACTGATAATTACAATCCCACAGCCAGCAGCTGGAAAGAAAAATAATGAACAGAACACCCAGATTTGGAAGGATTTAGTGAATTAGAATTGCTGGGAGAGATAAGTGACAATGTAAGTTTAGAAAATAAATAATAAGAACATTTAAGGAGATTCTACTAAAACCTTTAGAAAAAGACCTTTTAAAACAAAAGATTTAGAATTCAAAATTCAAAAAATGAATCAAAGGAAAAATTGGTTACTGAAGAATACCCACTAGGTAGCCTATAAAAACTACTGAAGGAAAGATGACAAAACACAGGGCAAAAGTTAAAGAAATAAGGTAAAAATAATATAAATGGAAGACAGATCCAGGAGGTTTAACATTTGAATATAAGACATAAAAAAAGACATATTTGACTGGATAGAAAATAAGTATTTAGTGGGAAAAGATATCATAAATCAAAAAATGAATAAAGATTGTGAAAATATTTCCAAACACTATGACATCATCTCTAAGAAAAAGATTTAAAAACTGATCTTTAAAAATTTTTAAAAATGACAAAAGGTTTGAGACAAACTACAGATCCAAACGGAAAATAAGTACATAGGATTTTCCTCAACTTATGATGGGACTATATCCCAATAAATGCATGATAAGTTGAAAATATCAGAATTTGAAAATGCACTTAATACACCTAACCTACGAAACATCACAGCTTAGCCTAGTCTCCCTTAAACATGCTCAGAACACTTACATTAGCCTACACTTGGGCAAAATCATGTAATACAAACCTGTTTTATAATACAGTGTTGAACATGTCATGTAATCTATTGAACACTGTACTGAAAGGGAAAAAAAGAATGGTTGTCAATACCGGTTCTTCACCCTTGTGATGGCGCGGCTGACCTGGGGCCACTCACCGCCACTGCACTGCATATTACTAGCCAAGGGAAAGACCGAATTTTGAAATTCCAAGTATGGCTTCTATTGGATGCATCTTGCTTTCATACCATCATAAAGTTGAAAAATCGTAAGTTGAACCATCATAAGTTGGAGACTATGTCTTACTACCATGTGTCTTACTTCTGTCAATAAGGAAACGCTTGTATAAATTTGGATACAGCCATACTATGAGATATTATGTTACCATTAAAAAGATGCATTGAAGGTATAAGCAGCATACAAAGAAAATATACACAATACGATCCTGTCTTTATAAGGCGAACAGTAGCCCTAAAGCCTCAATTTCTCCCTCTATATGTATGGCACGCTACGTATTTGGGTGTCTATGATGATAGAGCAAGAGAAAGATAAGAATATTTATCACGTGTGAATGCTATAGAAGTGTGCAAAGAATGAAAGGAAGAAAGAGGCAATAAAAACAGAGAACAAGAAGATTCTTCCTGACAAAATAGCAAGCATGATATGATATAAACTAGGCAAAATTACACATATGTATAATAGATGCCTATGCATGTCTATATGCTAAAGAGATATATGGAAGGAGAAGCATTAAATTTGAATGGTGGTTATCTCAGGATGGAGGGATTTCAAGTATCAGTTTCTTGCTTATACACATGTTGATGATTGCCTGCATTTTTTCTACTGGGAACATGTATTATTCATATCCTCAAATAAGAAATTATTTTCATTGTAGAAAATGGAGCGGGGAAATGAGGGCTAGATAAACTTTTTGAGTGAAAACATCTTGAGATAGAAGAGGCCTGAAAGGATGCCTGATCAAGAAAGAAAGAAATGTGTTTAGAAGCAACACCAGATGGTCCTGTGAGACTCGGTAGCTCAGGAACTGAATGGTGGCCAAAATCGCTCTCATTGTGGGGCGCCTGGGGGGCTCAGTCTGGGCGTCGCCTTCGGCTCAGGTCGTGATCCCAGGGTCCTGGGATCGAGCCCCGCATGGGGTTCCCTGCTCAGCGAGGGGCCTGCTTCTCCCTCTCCCTCTCCCCCTGCTTGTGTTCCCTCTCTCGCTGTCTCTCTCTGTCAAATAAATAAATAAAATCTTTAAAAAAAAAAAAATCGCTCTCATTGTACGCCCCAGGAAGCCCCTTCCAGCACCCCTGCCGAGGAGTGCTTTTCTCCTCTCTGAAGGAGAGCTGGGGACCCTCATGGGTGTGGCCTCCGAGCCAATAACAGTGCTGGGCTTTAGCATGGGTGACAGTGGTGACTGAGAAATGACAACTGCCATCAGCAAGTCAGCAAATCCAGAACTCCTCCCTCCCTCCCATAATCCCCCGGGGCCAGAAAGGGGCAGACTCTCCCAGTTGATCTTACTGTCCCGACCCCCAGAAGAGTAACTAACCTTGAAGGTGTGGCTAGGACCTTAAAGAGGCTAGCCTTGATGTGCTAAGAAAATTAAAAGGGGAGGGGAGCGAATGTTCAAGGAAGTATTCAAATTCTCTTTCAAAATGATGATTTGGTTTACAAGAACATGTCTTGATGCGTAATTCTACTTTCAGTATGGAAAATGATCTTTTATTTGCTTTTCTTTTGTATAATTGCTAATTCCCTTTCCCCATCTCTAGGAGTTCTGAAGTGAAGTTCATGTGCTTGGAAAGTCAAAAGAGGCAAGTATATTATGTGAAACATAGTGCCAACCTCACAATGGGTACCATTTACAGTGTACTTACTACATGCCAGGCATTAATGCTAAGTGTTCTATGTGCCTATCTTTATTTAATACTCCCCACAACACTATTAAAGAAATACTATTAAACTCATTTTTTTTTAGTGATAAAAACAGACTCAGTGGGATTAAGTAATTTACTTAAGAATACACTTAGCTAGACTACCACAGTCAGTGTTAAATATCAACTTGAAAGCCCCTGTTCTTAATCACTTTGTGATGTCCTCCTGGTTGTATCTGTGCAAGAGTGTGTGTGTGTGTGTGTGCACGCGTGTGTACACGTGTGGGAGTAAAATGTCCTGAGTAATAAATCTTTACATATCAGAATTTTATATCTGCTATTTATTGTCCTAATAAATACATTCTCTTCACTCTCCTCCATTTCTAAAAATGTTATTTGCATTTTGAGGTCTTCCAGAGACCTGGGCATAATCCCCAGCGGGAAACAAAAACCTAGAGCAGAATCCAGGTCCAGAGTGAGATAGAAACACAGTGCTGTGGAAGTTAATGAACAGATTAGTAATAGCTCTGAGGCGAAGTGGCCTTTGACAAAGGATTTGAAGATAGGAAGATTTTCACTAAGTGGAGGTGCGTCATGATTTCTGAAAATGGTGTGGGGGTGCTGCAGGAGAGACACAGTGCCTGAAAATTTCAGCTGCTTAGGTTGAAGATAGAATCAGAACAGCAGAAGGTGAGGCTAAAAGATCAGACTGGGTCTCTGCGGTGCAGAATCGTGGAGTCCAGAGTGAGGGGTCTGTTCTCAGTCGGGGATGTTACAGGATAGAGGCACACCCACAGAGGCCGGGGAGGTGACATAAATGAGTGAAGAGGGCCAAGTGTAAGACACAGACATATGCTTTCTTTTTTATATTAAACATTGAGAAATTATCTTGACTTCCCTAAGCAAATATGTTGCCTTTCATTTACCATTTCAATACGTAGCTTCTCGGGCTATCTTTCGTTTTCTTAGGTTTGAGAGAGGGATGAGGATAGAGAAAAATTTCTCCATGCTAAGAACAGCAACAGCTCATAGCAATTTGATTTGTAATAGCCAAAAAGTGAAGGCAACAAGAACACATGTCCATAAGGGCGCCTGGGTGGCTCAGTCGTTAAGCGTCTGCCTTCGGCTCAGGTCATGATCCCAGGGTCCTGGGATCGAGTCCCACATCGGGCTCCCTGCTCGGCAGGAAGCCTGCTTCTCCCTCTCCCACTCCCCCTGCTTGTGTTCCTGCTCTCGCTATCTCTCTCTCTGTCAAATAAATAAATAAAAATCTTAAAAAAAAAA
>NW_028038069.1:0-501 GCF_054177405.1 Leptonychotes weddellii | reverse complement strand
AAAACTGTCTTTGCATCCCTTCAATAAAACCTCTTTTGGTCCTGGAATATACTTCTTGATAAATATATATACATATATCAAGTAGACATGTATATAATTGGAATAATTCAATGTATATAATTAGAAAATATAATATAAACATTAGAAAACAGAATACAGTTATATAGAGTATAATATATACATATATATACACATATATTCTGTTTTCTAATATTTTCTTGAGAATTTTTGTGTCCCTATTTGTGAGAGATATTCCTTTTTTCTTTTTTTTCCCCGCCAGGAAATGTTGGCACCAGTTACTTACTGAACAATTTAGGAAGACTTGTTACCTTTGCCAAATTCAACATTGTGATCAACAAGCAAGGAATATCTCTTCATTTAATCAAGTTTTCATTAATTTCTCTTACAATGCTTTGCAGTTTGCCATGTGCAAGTCTTTCAATTTTTCTAAAATTTATCCTTGATAATTTCATAATTATGTCACTATAAGCGGTATTGTGT
>NW_028038068.1:0-501 GCF_054177405.1 Leptonychotes weddellii | reverse complement strand
CCGTTTGCTCAGCGAGCGAGAACTCACGGGAGGGAACTGGCCAGAAACACCAGTTGGTTTTATTTCTGTGGTGGTCTGTGCCACCAGGAAAGGAGGCTCCGGAAAAGGAGGAAGTCTCCTTGCGGCTTTGCCCGGAAGGGGGACGAGCACGTTTGTGGGGCTGCGGCCGAGGGTCGGCTCTGGCTGGTGGGTGGGCTTCATCGCGGGCACAGGGGCGAGGGCGGGGGGCTCTGGGAGGGGCCGGGGGAAGGAGGGCGTCTGTCTCTGCTCCGGCTGGTGCATGGGGGGCAGCTCCGGGGCCAAGGTGCCCGCCTCCACTGGGGGAAGGGCAGGGCAGGCCGGGGGGCATTGTCGGGGAGGCCCCGGTCAAGGGGACATGGCTCTTGGCCACCTGGGCCTCCACGTCTCTGACACGGCCCACGGTTGTGAGCCTGTCTGCTCAGCGCCCCCGCGGGGCTCGGGGAGGGGCTCTTTGTGTCCACACGTGTTCCCATGGGCCGG
>NW_028038067.1:0-501 GCF_054177405.1 Leptonychotes weddellii | reverse complement strand
TATTTATGAAAAATATCCTTTGGGGAGCCCTGAAGGTAAAAGACAGTAAGAATTTAGAGGCATCATGTTGACAGCAGGGAGCAGCGTTGCCACTTGAGGAAAAAGAAAAATGCAGAGCCAGAAAACCTTTAGATTGGGCAAGGCAGTAGAGGTTTGTGAGAAGAGGTGTACGACATGGGATCACCCCCACCCTTGATCAATGCAAAAGAGCCTGAAAACCTTGTCTTAATCTAATTCTGATATGGCTTGAAAGATGTTCAAGCCGAAATCCAAAATGACCACCAACTCCAGAGGCAAGTATTAGGCCTTGAGCTGTGTTCCGTTGATGGAACCAAAAGCTTTAGTTGGACTAGTTGGATGTATAAAAGCTGCTAAGTGTATGGAGCAGTCTCCAAACATGTGTAAGTCATGCAGTGAGGAGTTGCAGAATGCTGCGTCACTGATTCCAACCCTGTGTAGAAGCAGGTGGTTAGAGGGAAAGACATTGGCTGATTTTCCTCC
>NW_028038066.1:0-501 GCF_054177405.1 Leptonychotes weddellii | reverse complement strand
CACTTTTGGTCAATGATTTTACTACTTTTAGAAAGAAAAAAATATATGCCGGATAGGGGCGCCTGGGTGGCTCAGTCGTTGAGCGTCTGCCTTCGGCTCGGGTCATGATCCCAGGGTCCTGGGATCGAGCCCCACATCGGGCTCCCTGCTCCGCGGGAGGCCTGCTTCTCCCTCTCCCACTCCCCCTGCTTGTGTTCCCTCTCTCACTGTCTCTCTCTGTCAAATAAAAAAAAAAAATACATATATATATGTATATATATATATATATGCCGGATAGACAAAAAAGGGAAAAAGGGAAAAATCTATAAAGTCTGATGAATGTGTTTTTGACTGTCCCAGGGAGACATTCTCCAGGGAGCCAGGAACGCACGGGCTCAGTGCAGTGTAGCCCTTGGGACCCTGGTCCTCCGTGGCCTGGGTTTTGTTGGTGTCAGACTGGGGTGCAGACACTCCCTTGGGTCTCCAGGTCAGGGCCATCTGGGGAAAGCTCCCTGTGAGGGT
>NW_028038065.1:0-501 GCF_054177405.1 Leptonychotes weddellii | reverse complement strand
GGGTGGCTCAGTTGGTTGGGCGACTGCCTTCGGCTCAGGTCATGATCCTGGAGTCCCGGGATCGAGTCCCGCATCGGGCTCCCTGCTCGGCAGGGGGTCTGCTTCTCCCTCTGACCCTCCCCCCTCTCATGTGCTTGCTCTCTCTCATTCTCTCTCTCTCAAATAAATAAATAAAATCTTTAAAAAAAAAAAAAAAAAAAGAAACACCCTTCAACAGATTTCCTCCCATCCCAACCCTTGCGCTCATCCCTGGGAAAGAGAACAAGAAACCTTTAAACCAATCAGGCCCACCCAGAGCTGCGGGCTGATGGCTTCCCTGAAGCACATGGATGCATTTGTAAGTATGAATAACTGAAGAACAAAAAAATTAGAGTTCTGTAGGAGAGACAACAGGGGAACAGATGCTGGACAGATATCCAGTAGCATCCATTATAACACCTAAATTGAACAATTTCCAGACTTATGGGGTCAGGAAATCAAATTATATTAAATTAAAATTGT
>NW_028038064.1:0-501 GCF_054177405.1 Leptonychotes weddellii | reverse complement strand
CCTATTAAAGAATGAATGGGTCAACCAGGAAATTAAAGAATAATTAAAAAAAATTTGTGGAAACCAATGAAAATGAAAACACAACTGTTCAAAAATCTTTGGGATGCAGCAAAAGCAGTCCTAAGAGGCAAGTATATAGTAATACAAGCCTTTCTCAAGAAACAAGAAAGGTCTCAAATACACAACATAACCCTACACCGAAAGGAGCTAGAGAAAGAACAGCAAATAAAGCCTAAATCCAGCAGGAGAAGAGGAATAATAAAGATCAGAGCAGAAATCAATGAAATAGAAACCAAAAGAACAGTAGAACAGATCAACGAACCTAGGAGCTGGTTCTTTGAAAGAATTAACAAGATTGATAAACCCCTGGCCAGACTTATCAAAAAGAGAAGAGAAATGACCCAAATCAACAAAATCATGAATGAAAGAGGAGAGATCACAACCAACACCATAGAAATACAAACAATTATAAGAACATATTATGAGCAACTCTATGCCAGC
>NW_028038063.1:0-501 GCF_054177405.1 Leptonychotes weddellii | reverse complement strand
TTTTGTTTTGCTGTTTATTCAGTCTCTTTTTTTTTTTTTTAAAGATTTTATTTATTTATTTGAGACAGAGAGAATGAGAGACACAGAGAGCACATGAGAGGGGGGAGGGTCAGAGGGAGAAGCAGACTCCCTGCCGAGCAGGGAGCCCGATGCGGGACTCGATCCAGGGACTCCAGGATCATGACCTGAGCCGAAGGCAGTCGCTTAACCAACTGAGCCACCCAGGCGCCCCAGTCTCTTTTTTTTTTGTTTATTCAGTCTCTTAAAAAATGAATTCTAGTGGTCATATAAGTATTTTTTGGGTCTACATTAAGTTTCACTTTAGTCAAGAACCTGCATGTTTCGAGACAGAAACACCTTAATTGGCCAAGGCTGATCTTCAGGATCAGCTGTAAACTGTCACAGCAGTAGTAACAAAATTTATGTTTTGGGACCTAGCATGTAAGACATAAAAGCTATTTCTAGTTTCTTTCTCCATCTAAAATAACTCTGCTGTAAAGT
>NW_028038062.1:0-501 GCF_054177405.1 Leptonychotes weddellii | reverse complement strand
ACTAGTACAAAGCCATACACTAGAGATTTAGGGTATATTTTGATCTGTTAGAAGATACTGTATCTCGGGCACCTGGGTGGCTCAGTTGGTTAAGCGACTGCCTTCGGCCCAGGTCATGATCCTGGAGTCCCGGGATCGAGTCCTGCATCAGGCTCCCTTCTCTCCAGGGAGTCTGCTTCTCCCTCTGACCCTCCCTCCTCTCATGCTCTCTCTCTCTATCTCATTCTCTCTCAAATAAATAAATAAAATCTTTAAAAAAAAATAAAAAGAAGAAACTGTATCTCAAAATTTTAAGAAGAGAACAACTTATATATATATGCCAAAAATACAGGTAACTACTATGAAGGGATAGAATATGACTCTAAAAATGAAAAATAAAAATGTTCTTTTAAAAAAGGGATTGATGAGATGTCGGTTGAAAAAGGGAAAAAGAAAAATTCAAAAAAAAAAGTTAAAAAAATTAACTTTGAAAGACTAAAGAATCATGGTAAAAAAACCATG
>NW_028038061.1:0-501 GCF_054177405.1 Leptonychotes weddellii | reverse complement strand
TGGGTGCTCAGAGTGGTCTCGTAGATATCCAGCTCAATTCCGGGGACCAGTTGAAATAGGGTCCCCTACTCTGCCATCTTTCCCCCTCCCTGCCATATATATTTTTTAACATTTTATTTATTTTTTGAGAGAGAGAGAGCACAAGCAAGGGGCAGGGAGCACGAGTCGGGGGGAGGAGCAGAGGCAGAGGGAGAAGCAGATTCCCCACTGAGCAGGGAGCCCGATGTGGGACTCGATCCCAGGACCCTGGGATCATGACCTGAGCTGAAGGCAGACACTTAACCGACTGAGCCATCCAGGTGTCCCTTTTTTTTTTTGCCATATTTTTATTTCTTATTATATTTTATTCTGAGAAATACCAAAATAGGTTATCTGGGCCATGACTTTAGGGAAGCAGTGCTCAGCCCTGAATGCACATGAGAATCATCGGAAGATGTTTTAAAAAATTACCTTTTCCAGGACTTCATTCCTAGAGTTTGAGGTAATTGTTCTTAGGTGGGC
>NW_028038060.1:0-501 GCF_054177405.1 Leptonychotes weddellii | reverse complement strand
CTACACTGTTTTCCAAAGTAGTTTTAATTGTACTTTCTCACTAGCGATGTACGAGAGTTCCCAGTTGCCCCCCATCCTCAACAACACTTAGTTTGCGAAGTCTTTAATATTTCAGCCAGTCTACTGTATGTGAAGTGGCATCTCAGTGTGGTGTTTGTTTTGGTTTTGACTGTGATAACCTTTTTTCATTTTCTTTTATCTTTTTTTACTTTATTAGCACTGCATATGAAATCTGTCCTCTTAATAGTGTTCCATTATATGTATGTGCAAATTTTCTTCAACCATTTGTCTTTCAGTGGACATTTAGGTTGTTTCCATATCTCAGCTACTGTGAATAGTGTTGCAATGAATACAGGTGTGCTAATATCTCCTCGAGATCTTGATTTCAGTTCTTCTGGAGAAATGCCCGGAAGTGGGATTGCTGGATCTTAGTGTAGTTGTATGTTTAATTTTTTGAGGAACCTCCATACTGTTTTCAGAGTGGCCGGGCCAGTTTGCATT
>NW_028038059.1:0-9861 GCF_054177405.1 Leptonychotes weddellii | reverse complement strand
GATGTGTCCTTGTGGGTTCAGCAATTGTCGCAAATGCACCATCTGGTGGGGATGCTGATGGTGGGGGAGGCCATGTGTCTGTGTGGGGAGGGGTTACATGGGAAATCTGTTTCTTTTGCTCAACTTTTCTACGAACTTAAAACATTTCCTTTCTGTGTTCTGCTAAAAATTAAGTAACTTCATATATTTTGAGAAAAGGGAGAAAGGTAAGAAAAGGCAAAATGAAGACTGCAGAGGTTACTATACATCCCAGCATTATGCTGTGCTGTAGGCATCTCAAGGACAGCATCTAAAACCCTGAAAACTGTTAATAAATGATGGCATTTAATTTCTACTCCTCTTCTTTGGTATAAGTTAGAGGAAAATGGAATATAGATCACAAAAAAAGGTTTGATCATGAAAAGCCCACAATCTGAGCTCATTCCATCTTTCGCCCAGCAAGATGTTATGTGTCAGATGGACGATGTCTCAGCGTCTGTGGGTGACATTCTCTCTCCCTAGCTAGCTCACTCCCCTGGCCCTCTTCACTGTATCTCCTTAAAGGTATGAATTACTTTCCCTATCTCTGTACTGACAGGGCATACATAGCACAGCATTTGGAATACAGCAGGAGCTTAATAAATGTTCTATTAAGTTGGCTAGAAGGGCTTTGGGAACAGATCCAGAGCGCTCTGATGTACCTAAGCCATCAACGCACACTTATGCCATACCCCTGCACGAGGACAAATTGGACCCCCGTTTACGGGCATTCGTTTTTTAATCATTGTTTCAGTTGTGCTATTTTTTTTTCCTGTCCTACAGGTGGAGAAAACAGTTTGATTAAAGCTGGTTAATCTTTCTCTAAATTGCTACAGCCGCATGAACACATGGCAGACGTTAATAGCTGCGTCTTTCTGCAGCTGCCCCGTCCTCACCACTTCTGGCAGAATGTGAGGCTCAAGCTTCCCCGGGAGAGCGGAGGGTGGTTCCTGCCGCTGTCCTGACCTTCAGGGCCGAGAGGCGAGAGGCGCACAGAAGCCAGCGTTCTGTGGGGTGGGTACACACATTCGAAGATGTCCCCTAACCCCGCTCACCCTCCACCCTGGCCCCTGGCTCATACCACTGATAACAACAACAATAACAATGACGAAAGGTAAACTTGTTAGTTTTCAAGCTGATCAGACCACCCACATTGTCAGGAGAGCACCCAGGGGCTCTTCCGTAGGAAACTCAGTGAGAAAGTGTGTTCTGCACCCCACACCCAACCACATCACAGACAAAAGACTGCTTTCTGGGGAGAGTGAGGACAAGGGGACCAATGGGGCTTTCTCTTCATGGCAAGATTTCCTGTACAGTGAAATAGGGTGAATCTGATACTAGTGTTTAGAGGGAAGTGAAATTAGGAGACTTCGCTTCCTCTAGAGCGTAGGCCTAGCAGAAACCTGCACCGGGACTCTACGGTTTGTTACCAATTTCACATAACTATTTTTAAAAATTGCTTAGATCCCTTTGTGCTATTGTCTTACTTGGATGCAGCCTCCTTGGGAGCCCAGTGGGAAGGCGGGTGATTGTCAGCGAGAGGAAAACTCACGGAGTATCTGGCTCTCATACCACAGCTCCATAAAAACTCCTTCACCTTCACAGTAAAGTCTGATTCACCTTCAGCGCATGAGATGTTTTAATGGAAAGCACTGAAGCAGAAACTTACATACTATGAGCTCAAACATCTAGAAATACAAAAGCTCCAAAATACCATTATCTTGAAAATTCAGGTTTTAGCCTAGATCTGTGTGGCAATTAAAAAAATGAATGAAAAAAAAAAGATTTAAAAGCAATGAGAACTTCTTAAATGGATCTGTAGGTCTAGAAGCTCAAAATGCAAAGATGCTGTCTGGATGAGTGAATGGATCAAGACAAAGAGATGGAAGACAAGTTTACCTTAATTAGAGTCCTAGACTATTCTGCTCGAACACCTGGCCAGTACCAACAAAGGCCATGGAGGCATTTGTGCTTTATTCTCACAAACGTCTTCCCCGCCGTGAGCAGTGAAAACGTCTGTGGCATCCTGTGCCTTGAGATATGGCATCCTATGCTTTGAGATGAAGCATCACGCACACAGGTACCGAGCTCAGCATGTTCACCCGCCTGCTACCCTCAGCTGACAGGGCTCATTCCGGGAGCCTTTCCTACCTTGACAGGTGGGCAGAGTGCTACTCCATTGGCCATTGCTCCGACACTGGGCTTGAGAGGCACCCTGCAGCAGGTAGCCAGTGTTACAGGTGAAATTCACCACGTCATTCAGGTTGAACTCACTGCCATTGGTGAGTCCATGCGCAGGGTTCCCGGGGTGGCCGCACGTGATGGCTGTGTAGGAAGACAGGCCCTCATCAGTGTCAGAAAATACCCAGGCCATCGCCCTCCCTTGGAGTTCCTCACTAACAGACATCCAGGCATGTTACAAATCCCATGTATGTTTGGAAGGGGAAACAGTGAGGGAGAACTGTAAGGTGACCCACCACCGGGTTATATTATAATTGTGGAAAATAACCAACACTGGCAAATGTACTTTCTTCAGCATAGTAATTGTTCTTCCGTCATGACAGAATATCAGATAACTCTATAATAAAGCAGTGAAAATTAAGAGGTGCTAAAATTCTTTAATTGCGAATCTTGAATATTTTCCCTTTAGAATACACCAGTCAGTTTTTGGAACCCTTGTTTTGAAATATTATAGAGGCTTGGCTGATAATTTAAATTGCATATGCCTAAGTTATTCCAGTATCAGTTTAAACACCATGAAATTAGCAAAATAAGTGTGTGTGCTCAAACAGCATTTCCTTTGACAATCCCAATTATAGAATCTTTTGAAATGTGGTGAATGTCATTAATGTAACACCCTAAATAACAGCCATACAAATCCCAAAGATATCCTCAGTGGCCCTTTCAAAAGAAACACATTACAGTCATAAAACTGGTTTTTCCTTCCTCATTTATCTTGTCAACAGTTCTTTCTTCTAAGCAAAGCTTTCACCCCTGAACTCTGCACATTTCCCACTGCACCATCCCAGAGAATACCTGTCATTATCCTAGACCTATATCAACATTTCCTTTGTTTAATTCACAGGAAAATGAATATACTAGGGGAAAAAATTGATTTAAAATAAATTTTGCAATAGACAGTATGACGTCTTCTAAAAATACAGGTCAATATTTATCTTGGATAGTATAAAATTAGAAGACAATCATTATCCAGTTTTACCTCTCTCTGTTAAAGGCCTGCTTACAAAACTCTGTGTTCTTAATGAAACAATGACAAAAATAGAAAACAACACAGAAGATTAGGGGTGTGAGGCTATTTTGGGGACTCTGCAAAGCCAACCTGCAGACTCAGACTCAGCATCTTTGTCCTCCTATAATTAGCTTGTTTCCACCTTGTTGATCCTGTGATAAAATCAGGAAAATGAGTGCATGACATCACTCGTCCTGGGACCTGTTTGAGATGAATTAGGGAGCACATTCACTGTGGACAGGAGTCTGGAGGAAGGAAACGGAAAAGGGAAGCCGTGCCCACAGCATCCTTAGCACAGATGAGAGGGACGCTTCTCCATTCTCTTTCACTCTGGAGGCTACACATGTCTGTGCTAAGACTTCACACCAAGAGAAAACGTCACCAAAGGAAGCACCTGCTGAATTTGTTCGCAATGTACTTACGGACACAGACTGGGGTCAGTCCAGACCATTTGTGGTCTTGCAAGCATATCCGAACAGAAGTTCCAACCAGTCTGAAACCAGGATTGCACTGATAAACCACAGTGTCCCTGTAACTGAAACCGTCTCCACTGATATGACCGTTCACGATTGGATCCGGGGAACCGCAGTGGCCAGCTACAAACAGAAAACCAATAAACACATTTTGGAGAATTTGTCTTTTATAAAAGTACTACATTCACAATTTGTTTACCCTTACTGCCAACTGAATAACATCATTGAGTGTCTTATTGTTATTTCTCCCGTTTACATATATTTTTGTTTGAAATAGTTTTTTTTTTCTTTGTAACTTGTTCATTTTTTCTCAACAAATGTATAATGAGTAATATTTCAAATAATGAAATTGCTAACAAATACAAGTTGCTAATGAAACTATTACCCCAATTATGGTTTCCCCATGCATTTCTTTTACTTCTTTTTCTTATTTAGATTTTGTGTTATTTTTCTTGTTAATGGTATTTGCAAATAAAAGCCATAAAAAGGGAAGAGACACTTTGGGTTAATATGGATAGGTTTTGTAGCCTATTGAACATGGAAGGTAAGGAGAAGGATGCTAAGGATTTCCAGTGTTAGACAGTGGATTGCTAAACTATTTGTGGAATTTCAAAGGCAAGACAAATATCAGAAAATATTCTTGCTTTCAAACATGGGCACCTGCTTAGGTTTGAACCAGTGTCTAGGTGGAACTGGTGTGTGATCAGTTGAAAGAGGAGTCTAGCCTTCAGGGGAGGGATGCCTGAAGACACAGCGGATTTAGGAGAAGCAGGATTATCGATGTTAGCTGAAGCTCGAGGTGCCTGGGCTTGCGCATGAGCAGTGTGCATAGCGGGAACAGAAAAGGCAGGATGGTGCAATCAGGATGGACATTCACACTGAAGGGGAGGAGAAAAGCACTGAGGGGAAGGAATCTGAACTGTAAGAAGATGATTATTTAGCAAGCATGGTGTCAGATAAGCTTCAATAATAGAGAGCATCCATGTGAAGAAGGAAGTAAAGGGATGTTCAGTTCTTTGTGAGCAGAAGGACGGAGTGATGATGAAGATTCTTGGCTTGATTCAACTTCAGTCTCACAGGCCCATCCGTGCCCCTTCTTGGAAAATCCAGTTCTAGCAAAAACTCTGCTGAGTCAGTTTACTAAGAAGCCCCCACCCTCCATATCTGATGGGCTTCCTCCCCACCCCCCATCCCCCAGGTGAGGTCTGCTCACCTGGCCTACCTTTAGCAAGATCCTGCTGGGTCAGGTTAGCCAGAACCCCCGCTTACCTCTGATGTTCCCTGTTGGAGATTTCCCATCAGGGACTGCACCTCTCCTCGGCTGTAACCCCCACTCCCCATGCAGCATTGAGAGCTGAGCCTCATCTCTCTCCCCCACTGGAAAATCCCATTGCAGTGACCCTATACCTATGGTGGTGGTCCAGACTGAAGTCTGCCTTCCCGTTCTTATCTAGCATCCTTGAACATTTTTTCCCCTTCAACAATCCTAAGGTGCCATGTGGCACAGAGGAAATGTGGAAGGGCACGGCTAGGTGTTTCTGTCAGTCTTTCCATCCTCCTTTCCAAGTTCTTCCCTTCCCTTCTGTTCCATCATCCTTCCTCTTCACCTGTCCCCCCTCCCTCCTAATCTCTCCCTTCCTCTCCTATGGAAAGAGCATCTTACTAATCAACAAAATATGAAGTGTTAGGAGCACCCGACATCACAAGGATCCATGTTACACATGGATTTTGGATAGAGAAGAAGAGAAAGCCATTCACCACCATTTCCTAAATGATCCATCCAAACCTCAAAGTTTACATGGGGAGGTTGTACATGGGTTGGAATACCTGCAGAATATTTTGCGGTAGACTCCCCTTGGCCATTTACTTCCCAAATAGAGCACATAGTTGTCAAAGCTTTACACAAAGTAGACTACCCCCGAGGTTGAGAAAGTTGCAAGTTGTTGCCATGCAACAATTGGAGTTAATGTCACCATTCTGGAGGAATTTAAAATAATAATTTATATTTCTGCTTAACAGTGTTCAGCAGCCCTGTGTTCTCCTGGGTTTTGAGCTAAGTTTATTATCGGCAAGGTGACTGTGCAGAGCAGAGAGGGAGAAAACCGAATCGATGACTAGGCATCCCTGCTTGAACAACGTTTATAAGAGGTCAGGTCAAAAAAGCATGCTAGCTTCGGTTGATTCTTTGTTGTCTTAACAGGTTCTCTCCATTTGGTCAGATCGATTAAGTCAATTCTGGCAAGAGGCCAGGTCACCTCCCCCAAACAGAGACTTGATGCACGCAGAGAACTCAGAGGAGGAAGAATGTGCTCCATGGGTTGGAGAATGAGCCTCTGAAGCGGTGAAGGTCACACAGAACACTGGCCTTGGCTCCAAAGCCATCCCCCAAACAGAGGCTGTCACATGCACAGCACGCACTGTTGGGTAGGGGGATGGAGCCAATTTCTAATCCCAGTGACAATGACGAGTAAGGCAGTCAGACGGGCAGCACACAGGCTTGGCACAGACTGGGACAAGCCCAGTCACTTGTGAGGTGACCAGTAAAAGATCTGCTTTCTAGAAATGTGCACCAAAACAACACAGCCCGATCTTCAAGAGGGAGCGGGTCACCTAACTCTTGGTTGTTGTTCTAGATCATGCCAAGTGCTTTGGGGGTTACTTCTGAAGCCTGCCACCACTCCAGCAGAAGAGGGCTTGGGCTCCAGGGCAAGTGGATGATGCTGAAGAGGGTGCAGTGTGATGGAAAGCCCCCATCACTTACAGTATCTGCTCAGTCTCACCCTTGATTTGGACAAACACCCCTGTCTAGACTCATTTTAAAACCTTAATAAACATTTTCTTTTCAACTGTGTTTTTAGTAAGAGCACATAGTTTGAGGCTGCACTGTCTTTTTGAAAGCCTGGCACAGAGCTACTCTTAGTAGTCAAGGAGATATCTGTGTACTTTCGAAATCAAAGGGTTGATAGCCATGTGTGGAAATAGCAATTCCTAACAGCGACTCTTCCCTGAGACCTGGTCATTTCAGTTCTCTGAAGAACTGGCCTTAAATACCAAAAGAAAAGAGAGGATGTCTTCCAAAAGCTTTTCATTTCAGCTCAGTGCCTGAAGGGGAGAATCAACCGCATCACCTGCTACTTCTGCCTCCTAATTTGAATGAATGAAGACCATGTGACTTCCCAATTTGAAGCTAAGACAGACCAATCTTATGTTCTCTTCTATAACATTCCAGCCCCCTGCCGAGTTCTGTTTTAAAACATTCAAAGTCGTAAACCAATTCTAGGCTATTCACAAATATAGAATATTCACACAATTTCACCTAGAATATTTAACAAGAAATGTCAACATTATGTAAAAATGTTATGGGGAAAAAACTACATTAGATATAATTTGAACTCAATGTACTCTGAAGTCTCTTTCAAGTATAAGATTCTATGATTTTATGATAATATTTTGCTAAATCCTTTGGGAGTTCTTTTACCCTTGATGTAGCCCCAGTTTTGTTATGCACACTCTGTAGAAAGTGTGTCTCTGTATCTACCATGGAATGCTTTGTAACTACCTTCATGCTTCCATCCAGTGGCTACAAGGTATGAGTCACTCATCAAATACTTGTGCCAGTGAATAGAAATAAAGCAACCTCACAGTTGACAGTGATGTCCTTTCCACTGTCAAAATGTATCCAAATCCTTTGTCTGCGAGGCGACTTTCACTTACTTGACGATAATTTCATGACCATTTCCTACCAGCCAGCAATGTTCTTGGGCTTGAGATTACACAGAGGATAAGATACAACCACAGACAGTAAGATACATCCATACAGAGAGCGAAAAAGAGATGGGGAGGTGGACTATGAAAGGGCCTGAGGGTGTGTGCACCTAGTAGGCTGGGGAGTGGGTCAGGGAACCTCACTGACAGTGCACATCAGAAAGCCTGAAACAGGCAACATCTGAGGTCTGAAGGATGTGCTTTCGTTAGCCAGGGAAAGATGATAGAAAGGCAGTTTAGTTGCTGAAATGAGAAATTTTATTTACATTTTAGTCTCTGTTAAAGGATGAAGACTATGGAGTTAATATGACCGAATTGTCCATTTACTACAAGGCTATCTGCTTTTATCTTTCTCAGCTTATGAACTGTACATCCTGTACTTTACTTCATGCACCTGCCACGATTTGAATGGGTTTAGTTATCACAGGTCCACTAAGCATAAACAATAGCAAAGAATAAGAAAATCTATTAACTGCAAAATATAAAAAGACATTGGAATGAGGGCAGTCCTACATGTTTCAAAATAAAATATCAACTCATTAAGACAATGTGATCATATGGCAAGCCCCATGCCATGACCCCAAGGTTCTGTGTTTTTGTTCGCTCCTTTATTTGTTGTTAACATTTGGCTTCAGCTTAAACACAGATCATGAAATGTTTTTTACAGGCAATTCTGTGGCCAATATAATCACACCAGGAAGTCAATTCTTGAGAAGTGCCAGTTGGGATTGCTTTCAGTAAAGTGTGGAAAGAAAATCCTGGGAGTGATGAGCATGAGCCTGCTTTATTTCTATATCAATCCTGCTAATAAGTTTAGTAATCAGCCGCTAAGCTGAGCCCGATACCACTGACTGGCAGCAGGCTGAGGAACAAGGCAGAATGCTAAAAAATTGTAATTCCATAGAATTTTTAATTCAGGAGATAGATAGATAGGTTTAGAGACATATCCTAAAGGAATTGCCAAATTTCCTTCTACTTCAAATACGAATTAGCAATTCCATTTCTCCCGTGTTTCTGGAACCCTACATTGTCTCCATGTGCAGACTAGGTATGACTCTGCAGTGGGAAATCCACCAACTCTTAAAGCTGATTCTGAATCAGTGGCAGAATCAAGAATTCAATGCCAGGTTCAGTATTGTCCAGTTCTGGTCAGGTGATTCTCTGTACTCCACATGCTATATCATAAAAAATACCATTCAGATTGGCCTATAAAGACAAACTGAACAATGGAATAGGAACTCCACGAAATCCCAGTACCTGTGAGATTTCATTTTTCTGTAGAAGAATGAGCCGGGTCAGAGGAATCTAGATGTTTCACCTTGTTTGCCAAGTGATTGTTTTTTATCATGAGCTTTGACAATCACTGGCTTATAAATTTATGCTCTTCTATATATACTGAAAGCTGTATTATTGTTTTCATGTATAAACTGTTACTATATTTTGGTTAGAATGCCCCAAAATAAAAAAGGGGGATTGCTTTTCATAATCTTTCTCTAAAGTTGGGTTAGGAGGGATAAAATCTGCCAAAGAAATTTAACTAAAACAGAGACTGGGAGCAAGGTTGACTGAAAGCTGCCCAGTTGACTTCATAGCACACAAGGTGGGGACTGGAATGCCCTGTCGCCATGGAGGACCGGCTTAGCTTCCTGGTGTCCCCCTGAGTCAAGGTTCACTGCAACCTGGGCCAAGGGCAGGACTCCATGGCTGGGAAGTAGTCACTCTCCCTGCGGAGCCCAGGTTGCTGTCTGAAACCTTGGAGGCCAGCATGTGGGGACCAGGCAGGTCAGCAATGCAGACTCTCCCCACTGCCCCAAGGCCCACAGCAGGACCAACCCCCCCACCCCAAGCAGCTACTTCTAGGTCCATCTAAATTCCACATTTTATCAGGTCTTTTCCAACACTTCTGAGAGGACTGAGGTGGCTTCCTGAGCTTGTTTCTGGCAGAGTGGATATTCTGAACACTTGTTCTTGAACAACTGGATTCCTTCAGTGCGTGTTAAGGATTCTATCCACACTCTCTGGAATGTGTATATGAAGCTATGTTTTAGAGCAGGGACCTTCTCCATACCGAGGATGTGAGCAATGTTTAGCTTCCTATAGTGCTTCACTATTTGTTTCTCATTCTGTAACCTCCTGAAAACAACCTTCTGAAAACACACTGGTGACTTCTCTGAGTGACTGACCCAGGGCATCAGATCTCAGTTGGCAGATTTACCTTAACATCACAACTTCCAACTTTTAAGTACTTTCAGGTAATGCATGTTACAGACTTCTACAATTACACATGCTTCTGCGATTTTAGAAATGAATTCTGTGATTCTTAATCACAGGAAACAAACTGAGTGTTGTTGGAGT
>NW_028038058.1:0-14993 GCF_054177405.1 Leptonychotes weddellii | reverse complement strand
GTGGTGGGTATTGAGGAGGGCACGTTCTGCATGGAGCACTGGGTGTTATGCACAAACAATGAATCATGGAACACTTCATCTAGAACTAATGATGTAATGTATGGGGATTAACATAAGAATAAAAAAAAAAAAAGAAAGTAGTAATAGTCAAATGAGGACTGAAAATGCCCATTGAATTTACTGACACGAAGGATGTGGTCACTTGAATGCTATTTAAGTGGAGGTCCAAAACTCAACTAGAATAGATTAAGAAGTAGGAGTAGATGAAAAAATAGAATAGTGAATACATGCAACTCTTTTGAGAAGTTTGTGAAGAAAGGTGAGAGAGCTCACCAACTAGAGGGAAATGTGGTCTCGGAATAGGTGAAGCTTGGTGGCAGCTCGAGCTTTATGGTGGGAGCTTGATCCGCAAAGGAGAATAGTTAATGCAGGCATGAGGGGATGGGGTCCAATGGAAGGGCAGAAAGGATTGGTTTGGATGGAAGGAGAAACAGCTCCCCTATGAAGTCAGAGGGGCAGGACGAAAGGACGGTGCAGGGGTGGGTTCGTTGGCTTACTTAGCACAGGCGCGTTGAAGGAATTCCCGTCTGGTGCATCTGTGTGCCCTGGGAAGTAGGCATGGAGATCCGTTGAAGGAGAGCGATTGGAAGGTGAAGGTGCAGGGCTTTGAGGGGCATCTGAGCTAGCCTTTGCAAAGCCAGGCGGGCAAGTGAGCCAGGCAAACAGTAGGATTTCAGATGAGTATTCAGGGGCCATTTGTGATTCATTAACGTGGATTTCGAAAGTTACCAGTCCACTCGTGTTTGGGCCTTCGTGTAACAGCACCGAGCTATGCAGACATAGGCACACTGAGCATAGAGTTGGCTTCTTCCAGGGCCGCTGTTCTGCCTCGGAGATGAGATCAAGGGTGAGCGTTGAGGCTACTGGCAAGAGTGTTGTTGAAAGACAACATAATTTCAGCGGGGTCAAGAGCAAGATGAAAAGCAGCAGAGGGATGATGGGTAGTAAGTCATGGGGCTGTGAACTGGAGGTGCCGATGAGGTCAAGAAAAGTGGTGACGTCGGGAGTTCCGAGCAGGCTGGGAGAGGTCGGCTGACGCGGACTAGAGAGGAGAGGGTGTTTAGAGAGTCGGGCGGGGGTGTGGTGTCAGCCACTAGAGTAAACCAGGAGGTTTACTCCTGGGACAGTAGGCCCTCCCTGAGCCAGGGCTCCAGTCACTGAGCGGCCATGCCGGGGGCGGAAGCCAGCGAAGCCTGGAAGGGTCTGAGGTTGTGGGAAGGCATGAGCTCTGGGGGAGTGTTTTTTTTTTTTTTTTGAGAGGGCAATTTGTAAGGATTTGGAAGTGGTGAACGGGAACAGGGAGAGAAACAAGCCCACTTTCGGATATCGAGGCATTTGGGGTGCTGGCTTATCAATAACCCCTGCTTGAGAGGCCTGCATGTTGGTGAGGTCTGGGAAATCACCAGGCTCCCATTCAGGCCTGGGAGTGAGCGGGAGAAGCTCTTGGAGTAGCCGTCAGGGAGAAAGGGAGGTTTGCATGTTTCTCTCACATACTTTCCACCGGAGTCCATATTTCGTCGTGCGGTCTCCTGAACAAGACTTCCGTTTTCTTACCTTTCTCTGTACCCCACCTGCAAGTAAAAACCTTACCATCATTCAGTGTTTGATTCCATGGAGCAAGATGGGTGTGTGGTCTCTTGATTATACAAATAGGGACATGTTCTTTCTCTATCCCTCCGTTTGTGTCTCCTCTCAGTTATGATTATTGGCTGAAATAGAATATACTGGCTGTTTCGCTTGTACTTGTTTTGTTTGTAATTATTGTGTCTTACCCCCTACTTAATTGTAGCTCAGTGCTGTACGCTACATAAATCTTCCTTAAATCAATGAGAAAGTGTAAAATTAATTGCTTTTGAAAAACTGCATTTTCAATAATTTCCCCATTCTTCATGCTGAGAATCCACCAATCAGGTAAGTCATAGAAGGAATCTGAGAAATAGGCTGTATGTGACTTTTCTGCATTTCTAAGCATTTTCTGACCTCAGTTATCAAACTATAGTAATAAAAAGCTTCTGTTATGTTTTTCACATTTTAAAGATTTATTATGATAAAATTAATATTTATCTTTGTAAGCACTTACTGTGTGCTTTTTTTAAAAAAAGATTTTATTTATTTGTTTGGGAGAGAGACAGAGAGCATGAGCAGGGGGCGGAGGGAGAGGGAGAAGCAGACTCCCCGATGAGCAGGGAGCCTGATGTGGGGCTTGATCCCAGGACCCTGAGATCATGACCTGAGCCGAAGGCAGACGCCTAACCGACTGAGCCACCAGGCATCCCCTACTATATGCTTTAAACTTCCTTTTAACACTCTGTGAGGTTCTCACTTTAACAGTCCTCGTTTCACAGCTGGGTAAAGAAAGGCGGATGGGTTACTTAAAAAGTAAATCACAGCACTGAGTGGCAAAGCTTCTAACTGCTTGGAATACAGGCGGTCTGACTCACAGCCTGTGCTCTTAAAAACTGAAGTTGTATCCTGATCCACCGTATGGCCTGGCATGTGGAATTGCCATGGTATTATTTATAGCTCTTGCTGGTTACTCAGTTAATAATGCTTTTCTTTTCAGATTACTTCCAAAAAATTGGAACTCAGCAAAATCCTTCAAAACCCGATTCTCATAAGAAGAAAGAGAAATCAAAGGGAAAAAAGGATCAAACTCACGCTTGTCCAAAGGTTAAGAAAAAAAGGCTTGTGTCATATGATACAACAGGTGCGTAGTATCACCAACCCAGGCTTTTCAGAAGACGTGACATTTTTTTCAGATAATTTTGTGGTTTTATGTATTTGACTTTAGAAGAAACAGTCTTATTGAATTTTATGTTTGGTTGCTTAAAGAACTGTTAGTTTTTTTAAATCTTTTTGAAAATCTAAAATATCGGTAGACTGAAAAATTGGCAGAGTCTGTACCCTGACTATGTTCTTAAGTAGGAACAATCTCTGAAGGTTATGGTTATAGAATTGGAAATACAGTTGTATGGCTTTGTTTTATCCTTTTAGTAAAACTTTGTGGTCTCATTATATTTAATTCTTTTGTGTCTTTGTCTGACACAGAGTTTAAATTCCCAAATAAATAATTCATTTAAACTGATTTTCCTCACTCAGGCTTTCCAGTTTGTACTTTCTCTATACCTGAAATTCTTATTTGTATTAATATCTTAAGTTTGACAGGAAAAGGGAAACTTTTCTGTGTTTCACTGATACACTGTGGTCCGAGGCAGATTAGTCATAAAGCTATTGAAACCTAAATAGCCTTCATGTTTTTAAAAAAGATCTTCACTATTATAAATGCCTCCAGTGGCGCAAAACCCCCCTCCCGGCAAGTGCAGACAGCAGCTGGGAGTTTGATGGAGCTTTGCTCCTAGGACTAGGTCAGTCTGTGTGGCATTTTTGAGATGCAATGGGGATGTAAAAGGAGATTTTCCTGGGTGAGCCTGCCCTAATCTGATGAGCCTTTAAAAAAGACCAGAGCAGTAGTGGATGCCACGCTGCTGCCTTTGAAGGGGCAGACTGCCATGCTGTGGAGAGGGCCCTGGGGCAAGGACCCCAAAGCAGACTCTCGTGGCCGACAGTAGTGCCCGGTCAACTGTTAGCCAGGCACGCAGTCCCCAAGAAATGACTTCTGCCAACAATCCAGGGGAGCTTGGAGGCAGTTCTTTCCCTAGCCATGTCTCCGGATGAGGGCATTGTCAGCCAACACGTTCATGTCAGCCCTGTGAGACCCTGAGCAGAGGACCAGCTAAAATTTGCTAGATACCCGACCCCTGGAAATTGGGGGGTCATAAACCCCCAGTTTGCGGTAATTTGTTATATGGCGGCAGAAAGCAAGTACGGAAGTAAAGTGGTAAACAAGTAGCTCAAGGCCCTCCCCTTTCTGCCGCTGTCCTCAGTTCCACTTGGGCCAGCTGACAGTCACACTCACATGGGCGACTGTCCTTTCCATGGATGCTTTTATGTATTGTCTACATTTATATTTGTCCATTGAGGGAGTTTAAAAATTTGTCACATAGGTTTTGACACTCCTTCCTTCTAAAGCCCTGGAGCCTTGCACTTCTCCCTTTAAATGAAGGCCCAATTTAGTGACTCAGTTCTAACCAATAATACAGTGGACGTGGTAGTTTGCAGTTGTACAGAGTAGAACATGGTGGAGTGATGCTCTGTGCCTTCCAGGACTAAGTCAGGACAGACATAGAGATCCTGTCTCCTGCGCGCTCTCTAGGGGCCGCCGGGGTCCTGTGACACACGTACGCAGCCCTGCAGAGAGGTCCACTGGAGAAAGTGCTAGACCTCCTGCGCATCGCCACGTGAGGGAGCTGACCGGGGAAGGGGTCCTCCAGCCCCAGGAAAGCCTTCAGCATTTTGCTTGCAGCCTCATGGGAAACTGAACTCCTGACCCATAGAAACTGTGAGATAATAAATACTTGTTTTAACCTCTAGATTTTAGGACAGTTGCTCACACATCAATAGATACCTAATGCATCCATAAAACATATGGCATTATTTTGTGTATGCAGAAGTGCACACACCATATTGACCAGAATAAGCTAGATAGAGAAAAATACATGTGGTGTGATTCTACTTATAGAAAGTAAACACTAGGAAAAATTGGCCTCTACTCTTAGAAAGCAGGATACTGGTGACTTCTGTGGGCATGGGCTGAAGTGGGAATAGGAACTGGGCAGGGTTTCAAGGCAGACTTCAGGAGGCCTAGTGATGCTTTTTTTCTTGATTGTTCCAGTGCTGGTTCCAGGGTATATTAATGTCTGAAAATGCATCAAGCTGTATGTCTATAAATGATATGTGTACTTTTCTGTGTGTATGTTATACTTCAGTAAAAGCTTTAAAATATGCACATACATGATGTTTTATTGTGTCCTTTTGTAACCTGTCCTTTTGAGATCACTCATGTTGATGTGTGCTTTTGGAATTTACTCTTTCTCTCTTTCTTTTAAGATGACTCTTTGTCTAGAATGTCCTCTTTTCTCTTTTTAACCCTCTCAAGTCTTATGTCAAGATCCATTTTTATGAGACTTCTATAAAGCTCTCAGTGAGGTCCCTAGTCTGCAGTGATCCTCTCCTTGGAGTTAACACAGTACTTACTAGCAGCATGGCTCATTTGACAATTTCTATATGTTATCTTTCATTATGAGGACACATTCACATGGTGGAATAATATAATTACTTACATTCTAAACTCCAAGGCAGCAGAAGTTCTGTTTTAAACCTTTTTTTTTTTTTTTTTTTGAGAGAGAGAGAAAGAGTGGGGGAAGGGGCAGAGGAAGAGAAAGAATCCCACACAGACTCCATGCCCACTGCAGAACCTGACGTGGGCTCCATCTCATGACCCTGAGATCATGACCTGAGCTGAAATCACTAGTCAGACGCTTAACCGCCTGAGCCACCCAGGGGCCTTTCTTAAACTTCTTAAAAGAACGGTTTTATTTTCATTCTAAAGATATGTGATTTTACCCTTAAATGCCGGAACTCTTCATTAAGCACTGTCTTCACTGTTACTCCTGTTGAAGTTTCTGTCCGGTGATAGTGCTTCTTCAAGGCTATAAGATTAGAAGGTGAGGGCACTAGAAGCTCAGCCCAGCGCTCACTGATGAGGTTTTATTGTGTCTATAACAGAATGGTTGTGTTACGCCGTTCTCCCTCTCTTTTTTTTTCATGGTTTTTTTCTCTTGAAAGTTGCAATTTCCTGACCTTACTTCTGGTACCTGTATTCTTGACTCACTGTGAAAGTGGAATACAGGCTAGTCTCCTCGTAGTTCTGATATAAAGAATTGCTGTCTTGGATCATACCATACACTCAGCATGCTAGGACAGTGCTTCACCCTGCCATGCTAGGTGTATAATGGATTGTCTCATTTTAGTAAATATCTGTGATTTTCTTTCTTTTTTTAAGATTTATTTATTTGTCAGAGAGAGAGAACACAAACGGGGGGAGCAGCAGAGGCAGAGGGAGAAGCAGGCTCCCTGCTGAGCAAGGACTGACCTTACGACCCTGGGATCACGACCTGAGCTGAAGGCAGACGCTTAAACAACTGAGCCACCCAGGCATCCCTATCTATGATTTTCTGAATTAATCTGGCTTTTTAGAAAAATTTCCCCCCAGCATTTTGGAGGATACATATTTTCTTTAAGTTTACTACTTATTCCAAAAAATCGTTATTTTAAATTTGTCCTAAATCGCTTCCATTCTCCAGTGGTCTCTATCAGTTCATTAAATATGCCGGGTCGCCACCAAGAATGGATGTGTTAATTTATGCTTTTGCAATATTGCATAAGAGGAATACCGTGGTCAGCAGTTGATATTTTCTAACTTAATTTTTTGCAAGTCTGGTGGGTGAGAATGGCTTTTTCGTTGTAATTTTAATTTATTATTTTCTGATTACTAATGGGGTTGAATATTTTTTGGTATGTTTACTGGCCATTTGTCTTTTCCAATAAATCATTCACCTTTCTATCAAAATGTTTATTTCTTATTGGGAAGAACTCTTTAAATATTTGATATGTTAATCCCTAGCTTCTTATGTAGGTTATAAACATTTTATCCTAACTTGATAATTACGGTGGCTTTTCTGCTGTATAAATTGCCAAGTTTGAAGAAGTCAAATTTATTATTTTTTTTAACATGCTTTGATTCTTTTTCAGGACCATATATTTTCTTCTAATATTTCTGTAATTCCTTTTCCACATTTACTTCTATAATCCTTCTATAATTTATGCTTGCATATAACTGCATAGTTTTCTAAATGTCTAACCACTTTCCCATTATGATTTATGAAGTTAATGATTGCTCTCCTGATTGAAATACCTTTTTCACTTACTAGATTGTCTTTCGTAAGTGGTCCTATCTCTGGTCTCTAATTGTTTTGCCGATCTGTTTTCCTATGCTGTCAGCATAGGAAGCTGATTTCGATAGATGTGCATTGTTATAGCCTAGGATGTATGGCTTCCCGCTCAGCTGGACATAAACACCTTGTGCCATCCCTTATGCTAGTGTCAGCCCCACCCCTTCTCTCTTCTATACCTAATACTAACTGGCTTTCTTCTCAATTAAGTATTTTAAACTTCTCTCCTGTTTAAGCAACTGAGAGGGCCCAGACTAGGGTGAGACAGGTGAGGTGCCTAGGGCACAAGGTTAGAAGAAGAATTTACTCTTAGGGTTGTGTAGGACCATATCCTGGTCCTGACATTGTTTTATACAACAGTTCACGTCCTATTTAGTCCTGAGTTAAGAAAGCTGTTTTGATCAGTTGGTGATCTAGAGAACCAGAAATCTTGAACAACTTCATAGCATTGCTGGTTTTGCCAGCAGGGTTTCTGGGTTGCTTCTCTTCCCGTGATTTGTTTTATCAAGAAAAGCAGAAGGGCTGAGGACAAACTGTAGAGCATGGTGAATAAAAGGTAAGAAAAGGGAATGTTTCAAGGAGATAATCATTAGCTGCTAAGAGATCAAGAAAGACGGTCTCAGGAGCACCTAGGTGGCTCACTCAGTTAAGCGTCCAACTCTTGATCTCAGCTCAGGTCTTGATCTCAGGGTTGTGAGTTCAAGCCCCGCCCTGGGCTCCAAGCTGGGTGTGGAGCCTACTTGGAAGGAAGAAAGGAAGGAAGGAGGGAGGGAGGGAAGGAGGGAGGGAAGAGTCTATTGCATGAGAATCTTTAGGAAGAATATTTCCACCTTGCATGGTCATCACTTCTTTCCTGATCCTACTCTTCCACCCCATCTAACTGGCTCCTGTTCGAGTGTCTTCTCATGCCAGCTACCTGTGTAACTGTGGAATTAGGTCTTTTGAAATATCTTTTTTAAATGGAAAAAATATTATTCCTTTTTTCCAGCTTCTGTTAAAATTAAATTTTAAGCTGTACTTTCTTGTCTAATTATATAGTCTTTGTGTAAACTTTAAGTATAACTTTCCATTTAAATTTTTTCTCTATGTAGAAATATTTGGAATATTATACATTACCCTTAAGTGATGCCTGTACTCACATTTACATTAGATCTTTTTTTTAATGTTCTAAACCAGAACCAGAGGATGATGATGTCACAAGACATATTATAAGGCTAAGAGATAAGTTTGGTTGGCAAACGATGTTACCACAGCACTGTTTGGAGTATAAAAGTTCCAAAATTGCAATTCAGAAGATTATTCTAAAGGTATTAGCCTGTTTTATCCAGTTTTGTACTATAAAGGTTAATATTTAAAACTGTACCTTAACCTTAATTTCATTCACTTCACATATTATATCAAAATTAGACATTATTACATTAATACCGAATTACAATCATTGTTTCATAGTAAATGCTTGTGAAAGTGTTGGGCATCATTTCACTTGTCTTATTTCAAGGATGGAGAACAGATAAAGATATATGCCTGAAATTTGAATCTACTCTCATATTCCTGTTCATCAGGGGGTTTTTTTTGTGAGTTAAAAAGAAATGTTAATGTACTTTTGTAACATTGTATCCTCGCTCTTACTTCCTGGTACCCAATTCTCTATCTCATTATCTTTGTATTTCCTTATCCTTTCTTCTTCGGAGAAGTTTTAGCATGTGCAGAGTCACATGACCAGAGGGTACAAGCAGTGATGAGGAGTAAGGTCTGCCTCCTGTGTCCTTCTTCATTACAAGAGATGGAAGATTGGACAGGATCATCTATAACTACTTTTAGACCCAGGGTTCTCCAAGGGCAATTAATTCCCAGGCAATCACATCAGCATCACCTTGGAGCTTATTAGCCATGCATAGTCTCATCTCCACTCCAGACCTTCTGAATCAGAAACTCTGGGAGTGGGACCCAGTGATCTGTACTTTACGAAGCTCTCCAGGTGATTCTGATGCACAATTGAGAAGTGTTGTTCTAGACCGGGGGCCAGCTAATTTTTCCTGAAAAGTGTCAGATAATGAATGTTCTAGGCTGTGCAAGCTCTCTGATCCCTGTTGTAATTTCTCAGGCCTGTCGCTGCAGCGCAGAAGCAGCAACAGACTTAAGCAAATGGGTGTGGCTGTGCTCCAGTGAAACTTTACAGAAATAGGCACAGAGTCCTGGCCGGAGTTTGCTGGCCCCTGCTCTAACCTGTTACCGGGAGGACAAATGGTCCTGGGATCACTGTCAGAGGCGGCATTAATGCAAAGCAGAGTACCATGCATAATGGAAGCAGAGTCACCCAGCTTTGAATCTCTATTTATATGCTCACTGTGTGGTCTTGGGCAAGTTCCTGACCTCTCTGAGCTTCAGCTTCTTTGAGCTTGAAATGGAAATAATAGTACTTAACCTTAGAGAGTCGTGAAAATTAAATGAGGAATGCAGGTGGCATAGTGTCTGGCACATAATGGGCATGGTAATTTAGAAAACACATAGCTGTGCATGAGCCAGATGTCCTTGGACTCACTGATAAGGGATGTTTCATTTGTTTGTAAAGAAAGAATTGAGAATTTGAAAAAATACTTGCTTTTAATTCAAAAACAATAATTTAATTGGAACGTATTATGCTTCTAATAAGTGGGTGATTTAATGACATACATGACCCATTTGGATAATGGTGTCTACATTAAGTTACTAGTATCCTCAACTTTCTGGAACATAGAACAAAAATGAATCAAGTGGCCACATAACTATAACCAAGCCACGTACTATACAAATCATCACCTGTAGCTTATTTATTTCATTTTACTTGCAGTTTCTAAACTTGTTTCTTAAGATTTCCAGGAGCGTATCCTATCAGAGGTCAGAATAAGACAGTGAGGGGTGCCTAGGTGGTACAGTTGGTTAAACATCTGACTCTTGGTTTTGGCTCACGTCATGATCTCAGGGAGTCTGCTTGAGATTCTCTCCCTCTCCCTCTGCTCCTCCCCCTGCCCCCCCCACACACACTCTCTCTCTCTCTCAAATAAATAAATCTTAAAAAAAATGATAATAAACAAGACAGTGAGCACTTGGGACGATTAGGGAGAAACAGTAACAGTCTTCAATGAGGACAAAAACTTTTTTAAGAAGTAAAACTGGATCTGAAATTTTAAATTCCAATATTTAGAAAGTCTCAAAGTAAAAGAAATAAATTTCACTTAAAATTTTTTCTTAATATGAAGTGGCTGATTTCTCAGTAATGCCAGGTAAATAAAAAAGAGGCGTTATAGTATATTGCAGTGTCTCAGAGCATGGGTTTAGTCAGACTTGCATTCACCTCTCAACTTGCTTCTTCCTGTCTTTATGACTTTTCCCAAATTACCTAATTTCTCAAAATACTAATTTCTGCATCTGTTTAATGAGCTTAAAAAGATCATCTCTGCAGATAATTTAAAAGATTAAATTTAGAAGATTAAATTCTTGTGTATAATGTATATGAAACACTTGTTACTTATTAAATATTATTTACTTCACAAATATTAGTTATTATTATAATACTAAGCCGCCATCATTATCAAAATAAATGATTAACATGCTCCAAAAGCTTCTGGTATTGGCAGACAAATTTACTGAAAGTGGGACATGGGTGTTAAAGATATATTGCCATGTTCGGGCGCCTGGGTGGCTCAGTTGGTTAAGCAACTGCCTTCGGCTCAGGTCATGATCCTGGAGTCCCGGGATCGAGTCCCACATCGGGCTCCCTGCTCAGCAGGGAGTCTGCTTCTCCCTCTGACCCTCCTCCCTCTCATGCTCTCTGTCTCTCATTCTCTCTCTCGCAAATAAATAAAATCTTAAAAAAAAAGATATATTGCCATGTTCTTTGTGTGAATAAGCATGCATTAGGAAGCATATAGATGAATTTTCATGAATGTTTCACCACATTATAAGAATGAAAATTACATATTTTAAATCTTTCATAAGACTGATCTTGTTGAACTTTGGACACAATTTGATGTTAGCTTTCCTCAGTGATATTACACTTAATTTAAATCTAAAATTATTTCATTTACTGAGTAATCTGTTGTTCAGCCATTTTATTACTTAATCTGGTCAAGTTAATTAAAATTTTTTTAACCTCAGGAACCTTTAACAGATGATGGAGAATTTGTATATTGCCTTCCTCGGAAAAATCATCAAGTTCTCTATAATCCATATGATCTTCAGGTGGTCTCTGCCCACAGAGCTAGACATTGCAAAGAATTTTGGATTATTACTGCATCATTTATCTCAAAGGTAATATAGAATGGGTGTTTTCAGCTTTTAGAATCATAATGGAAAAATATTATCTAATTTAGATTGTCTTTGTATGTTTCAGATAAACCTGGTCATTTGAGGGATAGTTTATGGTTAAGATCCTCTTTGGGAGAAAGTTACTTAACAGCAAGTTTTTTTCGTTTCTGTAGAGAGATAGTTTA
This sequence comes from Leptonychotes weddellii, assembly GCF_054177405.1. NCBI lineage: Eukaryota > Metazoa > Chordata > Mammalia > Carnivora > Phocidae > Leptonychotes > Leptonychotes weddellii. The sequence continues at coordinate 3,610 of NW_028038058.1, read as the reverse complement.
AGTATTCAATTTTAATAATATTTTTATCTCAAATAATTATAGTTCTTGTTTTAAAGGAAACTAGACTACAGGGATTTGTTGACATAATAGGAATTACAATAGTAAAAGAAAAAAGTGTTTCCTCAGGTTTGTCAGAAAGTTCATTGCCAGATGTAGAAACCCCCATTACACTCTTACATAGCGTTCTGATACCGCAAGTTGTAATTATAGAGTTACTTGTTTTGATCATTTTCTTAGTGTCTGTCTGCTTCCCCTTACTCTCCCAGCCTCCCAACTACACTGTAAGCACATGTGGGCAGGGCCACATCTGAATGAAGCAGATCTGTAGGTGTAGATGTGGAGATATCCCTGATGTGTATTATCAGCTGAAAATGGGAGGAACAATTTCTATGCACATAAGTACATATGTGCTGATATAGGCATACTTTTATTTCCAGAAGAAATTTTTAAAAATGTTAACATTCAGATGGGGAAGAGCGACTCTGGGGAAGGGAATTCTTGATGAAAGGCCTGTGGTTCTTGGATGTCAAAATAGGGTACCTTGGTAATGGGATTATTGGTCCCTTTGGAACTACTACATCCCTGTAGTTAAAATTGAGCACATAAATATTACTTTTATAGAAAATGTGCAGATTATGAGACTGAAAAAATGAACAGATATTTGTGAAAAGTATCTAAGGGTGAGGAAGAAGTTTCTCTTGTTCTTCCTCTATTGGAGCATGAGAAATAGCTTTAGAAAAATGGCAAGTGTAGAAGCAGTGTGGGAAGGGAAATCAGGTTTGGGTATAGATGAAGTGGTGGAGGTCATATATAGAACAAGCTGAATTATAAAAGCAAGTAGTTATGAGGCAAACACAGGCTTTCTTAATTTCTTGAAAATAGTGCATATTTTTTGAAGAAATGGTTTTGTGCTTTATATTTACAGGTTACTAAAATAGGTGATGTAGAAGAAATAGAACTCATACCTACTTTGGAATGGCTTTTAGAAAGAACATGTTACTATTTATTACAGCAATTCAAGATATTTTCCAATTTTCGGTGAGATGAAAGAAAATGAAACCAATTATTTGTAGTATGGTCCTGTTGAAATAGCAACTGCCTGGTTGATGGGTGGGTTCTACTACATTATGCCATGTTTATGGGGAATGTTAGAGAGAATGGGGTATTCCATAAAAGTTTTTTAGACACGATAGAGGTGTAGGAAGATCCTGAACTCACTACCTCCCACAGACACAATAGACCTACAGCTATATGTGGAATAATTTCCTCTGGAAGAGTTCTGAAAACTCGATGGACAGTACCTCCACAACAGAGGATAAAGGCAACATGGAGATCGGTAGGAGAGACAGAGACCTGCTCTCATCAAAAACCCACCCCCAGTGCAGCAACCCACAAACAGGAAGGATCTCAAAAATGTGGAAACTGAGGAGTGAGGAATGTTGCCCACATCAGGCACCCCAATCCTTGGGTTCTGCACCAAAGAGATGAGCCACCAAAATGGAAAACAATGGGAATGATGTCCAGGAAAACCATAGAACCTAGGGAATGGAGAACCTGTTCATAAAGGGTTTGCATGCACGCTCAACTCACCCTGGGATCCAGAGCAAAAGCTGCACCTTGAAAAGCATCTAGGCCACATGTAAAGGAGACCCACTTACTATTCTTAAGTGAATGCCAGAGAAGCAGGAACTTTTTGGGACTCTTTCTCGGACAGAAGTGCTGGCAAGTGCCATTTCTGCAATCCCATTCGGCTTTGCTAAGGCCAGTGTTGGCAGTCACTGTTTTGGCAATCTTCCTGTAACCTGGGCACACCCCACGCCCCCCCACACCACAGGTGCACCACAGCCATCTGGGCAAGCATCCCATCCATCCCTAGCCATAACTGCACCCCAGCTTGCCAGGTGAGTGCCATGCCCCTCCAATGCCACAGCCATGCCACAGCCAGCAGGTGTGTGTAGCCCACACTTGGGACTCCATTTGAGCACCTGGCACCAGTGGCCAGAGGGGATTGTGCTTCTCAGCCTCACAGGTCACCTACACACGGCTACTTCAAGTTTGGGAAAGGTAGCTATTTCCACCTAATATGTAGGGGAAAAAAAAAACCACACACAGAAAATCAGGCAAAATGAGACAGAGGAATATCTTTAAATGAAAGAACAAGACAAACCTTAGAAAAAGACCTTAATGAAATGGCAATAAGTAAATTACCTGATAAATAGTTTAAAGTAATGGTCAGAAAGATGCTTACCAAACTTGGGAGAGGAATGGATGAACACAGTAAAACTGCAGCAAAGAGCTAGAAAATACCAAATGGAAGTCTCAGAGCTGAAGTAGAATAAATTAATTGAGAAATACACTAAAGGGGTTCAACAGCAGACTGGATGAATCAGAAGAGCAGGTTAGACAGCAAGCCAGAGGACAAAGAAATGGAACTCACCCAGACAGAGCAGCAAAAAGAGGTTTTTAAAAAGTGAAGATAACATAAGTGAGCTCTGGGACAATTTCAGGTGGAGTAACATTCTCTTTATAGGAGTCCCAGAAGAAGAGGGGGAAGCAGGGGCAGAAAAACATATTTGAAGAAATAATGGCTGAAAATTTCCTTAACCTGGGGAAGGGAACAGACATCCATATCCAGGAAGCCCAGGGAATTCCAAATAAGAAGAACCCAAAGAGATTCACACCAAAATACAGTATAATTAAAATGTCAAAAGTTAAAGATAGAGAATCTTAAAAGCAGCAAGAGAGAAATAACTTGTATACAAGATAAACCCATAGGCTATCAGAAGATTTCTCAGTAGAAACTTTGCAAGGCAGAAGGTAGCAGCAGAACATATTCAAAGTACTAAATGAAAAAAAAATTGTGACCAAGAATACTCTACTCAGCAAGGTTATAATTCATAATTGAAGGAGATAAAGAGTTTTCATATAGCAAAAGTAAAGGACTTCATTATCACTAAACTAGCCTTACAAGAAATTCTAAAGGGACTTCTTTAAGCTGAAAAGAGATGATACTAATTAATGATGAGAAAACATGTGAAAGTGAAAATCTCACTGGAAAAGGTTAATATATAGTAAAGATAGTGAATTAATTATTTATAAAGCTAATACAAAGGTCAAAAGACCAATATAGTAAAATTAAAACTACAATAATTAGTTAAGGAATACATAAAAAGTTGTAAAAAGTGACATCAAAAACCTAAAACATAGGAGAGGGGGATAAAAATGTACAGTTTTGGAATGTATTCAAATTTAAGTTGCTATGAACTTAAAATACACCAGTATATATGTAGGAAGTTATATATGAACCTCATGATAACCATAAAACAAAAGCTTACACTGGATACATAATAGAAAATGAATGAGAAAGGAATCTCAACACTAAAGAAAGTTATAAGACATCAAGGAAAGAGAGAAAGGAAGAATAAAGGAACAGAGAGAAACTATAAAAACAGCTAGGCATCCCACGTTGCCCGATTTCAAGCTATATTACAAAGCTGTGATCACCAAGACAGCATGGTACTGGCACAAAAACAGACATACAGACCAATGGAACAGAATAGAGAACCCAGATATGGACCCTCAACTCTATGGTCAAATAATCTTTGACAAA
>NW_028038057.1:0-501 GCF_054177405.1 Leptonychotes weddellii | reverse complement strand
TTCTAATCTAGTATGATCTCATCTTAACTTGATTACCTCTGCAAAGACCCTATTTCTTTAAAGAAGGTCACATTCACGGTTCCAAAGGGCCATGAATTTGTAGGAGACACTGTTCAACCCAGTACATCACACATAATTCTCCCAACAACCCCGATACTGCTCTTACCACCATTTTAGAGGTAATAAAATTGAGGCTCAGAGAGGTTAAGCAACTTGCCCAAGGTCACACAGCCAGGACTGGAACCCAGTCTCTCTGATTCTACAACTCACACCATACTGCACCAGACATCATCCTCATCACCGACTCCTCACTGGGTCCCAACAGTTCAGTGGGCACAAAGCTTCTCCTGGCTGTCACCACACTTTCTTCCTGCCACAGCCTTGAGGGCCCTGGCTTACAGTTTACAAAGGCAACGAAGGCTCCCTTAGTTAACTTGACCAAGGCCGCACAGCTAAAGGGTGGCAGATCTCTTGACCCCGAGGCAGGCCTAGCACACTCCA
>NW_028038056.1:0-501 GCF_054177405.1 Leptonychotes weddellii | reverse complement strand
ATCATCTCAAAGTTAACATGCCCCAAACCTAATTTCCTAATATTATTCATTGAATCTAAGCTTCCCCATCTCAGTAAAATCTTGGCAGCTCTAATTTCAAAATATATCCAGAATCTGGGCATCAGAGAAATCCAGATCAAAACCTCAATGAGATACCACCTCACACCAGTCAGAATGGCTAAAATTAACAAGTCAGGAAACGACAGATGTTGGTCGAGGATGCGGAGAAAGGGGAACCCTCCTACACTGTTGGTGGGAAAGCAAGCTGGTGCAGCCACTCTGGAAAACAGTATGGAGGTTCCTCAAAAAGTTGAAAATAGAGCTACCATACAACCCAGCAATTGCACTACTGGGTATTTACCCCAAAGATACAAATGTAGTGATCTGAAGGGATACATGCACCTCAATGTTTATAGCAGCAATGTCCACAATAGCCAAACTGTGTAAAGAGCCAAGATGTCCATCGACAGATGAATGGATAAAGAAGATGTGATACACACA
>NW_028038055.1:0-501 GCF_054177405.1 Leptonychotes weddellii | reverse complement strand
TTGTTTCATGTGGGAGTAAATCCAGTCCCTGTTATTGTGTCTTTGTTGAAAGCAGAAGTCTTCCAGTAGCTTTGAAGATTGCTGGCTAATCCTTTGTATTTTTAATTATCATGACGATGTGCCATGGACGGGGCATCTTAATTTATCTGGCTCAGTTTCTCTGAGGGCAATTCTGAGGACTAATGTGGCTCTTTATTTCCAGAAAATTCTTGGCCATTATCTCTTCAAAACATGCTTCTCTACTATATCATCCAGTGGCAGGGTCTCCATCTCTTCCCCAACCCTGCTGACTACTCTTTCATTTTTGTCTCTTTGTCTGTGATGCGCTATCGGTGAGCTCCAGCACCGGCATCCGACTCATTACTTCTCTCGGTGTTATGTCCCTTCTGAGGTTTATGGCATCTATGGCATTCGGTTTTGACGACTCTTTCTTTTTTTATATCCAGGATTTTTATTTGGTTATACATATCCATTTGACCTTGTTTCTTTTCTGTTTCCCCC
>NW_028038054.1:0-501 GCF_054177405.1 Leptonychotes weddellii | reverse complement strand
GGTCACTGCGAGGGGGGTGGGGTGTTCTTAGAAAACAAAAAGTCCATTGATATAAACTGGTGGGAGTTCAGAGTGTAATGGCTTTTCAGTGGCTGAATTGTGACCGTCTCTCATTGGCAGGACTACTGCTGGACAAGGAGAAAACCTTCCTCCTGCTTAAGATAGTAGTTACCAACTTGCAAGACTTGCAAGATATTTCTCTTCTTGGGTCTACAGTTGACCAGTGGTAGGGTGAGAGCTCCCCGTTTGGGCCTCCTGATTCCATTTTAAATGAGGTGGTTGTTGTTGTTGTTGTTAAGTTTAAAATCAATTAACATATAATGTATTATTTGTTTCAGGGGTACAGGTCTGTGATTCATCAGTCTTCTAGAATACCCAGTGCTTATTATAACACATACCCTCCCCAATGCCCATCACCCAGTTAGCCCATCCCTCCACCCCAGCCCCTCCAGCAACCCTCAGTTTGTTTCCTATGATTAAGAGTCTCTTCACAAAGAAATG
>NW_028038053.1:0-501 GCF_054177405.1 Leptonychotes weddellii | reverse complement strand
TTCTAGGGAATGCTAATAAGAAATTGATAAGCCCTAAGTGAAAATGAAAACACACAAAACTCCCAAAATTTATAATAACTCAAACTATAGAACTTTAATGAATGACATATAGAGAGAGATATAAAATATTTTAATAAGTTCTATGTTCCCAAAAGAAAATGGGAAAGATTCAAAATCTTCTCTTAAATTTGACTATGACAGGGCGCCTGGGTGGCTCAGTTGATTAAGCGACTGCCTTCGGCTCAGGTCATGATCCTGGAGTCCCGGGATCGAGTCCCGCATCGGGCTCCCTGCTCGGCAGGGAGTCTGCTCCTCCCTCTGACCCTCCCCCCTCTCATGTGCTCTCTGTCTCTCTCATTCTCTCTGTCTCAAATAAATAAATAAAATCTTAAAAAAAAAAAATTTTGACTATGACAAGGGCCCCTGGTGGCTCAGTCAGTTAAATGTCCCACTCTTGGTTTCAGCTCAGGTCATGATCCCAGAGTCCTGGGATCAAGCCTC
>NW_028038052.1:0-501 GCF_054177405.1 Leptonychotes weddellii | reverse complement strand
GATCCCGGGACTCCAGGATCATGACCTGAGCCGAAGGCAGTCGCTTAACCAACTGAGCCACCCGGGCGCCCGAGAAAATGGAGTCTTAACTGAGTTTCTGTAGCCAACAAAAGGGGCAGGGCTAGAATTCAAACCCACTCTTTTTTTAAGATTTTATTTATTTATTTGAGACAGAGAGAATGAGAGAGAGCACGAGAGGGGGAGGGGCAGAGGGAGAAGCAGACCCCCCGCTGAGCAGGGAGCCCAATGCGGGACTTGATCGCGTGACTCGATCCCGGGACTCCAGGATCATGACCTGAGCCGAAGGCAGATGCTTCACCGACTGAGCCACCCAGGCTCCCCAAACGCTGGAATTTTCTTAAGTGAGGTGGGGAAACGGAGAAGTAGATAAGGCTCTTCCCTTGTGAAATACGAATGTTTTGGGGGGGAGGTTGTAGCCTCGGAGACCACACAGCAGCTACCAGGAGGTGCCTGGGGTCACACCAGCAAGAGCACAAAGGA
>NW_028038051.1:0-501 GCF_054177405.1 Leptonychotes weddellii | reverse complement strand
CGGGCAGCATATGAAAGGCCTAATTTCCAGGCACCTGGGTGGCTCAGTCAGTTAGTCGGCGGACTCTTGATTTAGGCTCAGGTTGTGATCTCAGGGTCCTGGGATCGAGTCCTGCGTCAGGCTCCGTGTTCAGCGGGGAGTCTGCCTCAGGATTCTCTCTCTCCCTCTGCCCCTCCCCACCCCTCTCTCTCAAATAAGTAATAAATCTTTAAAAAAAAAAAAAAAGAAAGTCCCAGTTTCTCCACATCCTTGCCAACACTTGTTAGCATCTGTCTTTATGATTATTCGATATTTCATGTGGTTTTCATCTGAGTTCTTTATAAACCTTTAGAGATGGTCACACTTCTTCTCCCTCATTTTCTCCCCCCCGTTTAAAAAAATTGACTTGTAACATGCATGTTATATAGTAGAAAGTGCGCATATTGTATGTGCGCCGCTTGTTAAATTTTTACATATGTTTACACCTGAGTATCCACCGCCGAGATCCAAATACAGAGCATA
>NW_028038050.1:0-501 GCF_054177405.1 Leptonychotes weddellii | reverse complement strand
GGGCAGAGCCCAAATCTGATATCAGGGTTTCCCCCCAGAAGTCAGGCTTGTGCCGGAGCTGTGACCCCAAGGGCTTGTTGGTCGCCTGGTGCTTTAGGAGAAAATGGCCCTGGTTTGTAGCCATGGTGTAAATCCTCCTGCCAGGCCGATGCCAAGCTAGCAGGTCGTGAACTTCCTGAACATTCCACAGTGAGCTCTCAGAGCTGCATCCTCTGCACACGGTGGGTGTGAGGGACCAGGCGGGTCCCCTCTGGGGGGTCTCCTGGCAGATGTCAGGGTGGGGGCCACCATGGGGCCGCAGAGGGCGTGCACACCTCAGCACAGAGCAGCGAGCGAGCCTCGCCCACAGAGTCCGGGAGGAGGAGGATCTGGCAGATTCCAGGCCAGTTAACACTGGCAGAGAGAAGCCCGCGGGCAGAGCATGGGCAGGCTCTCCGGGGGAGAACCCACTCTGAGGGACTAGGAGAGGCCCTGGGGAGGCTCCAGAACCCCGAGGCTGTT
>NW_028038049.1:0-501 GCF_054177405.1 Leptonychotes weddellii | reverse complement strand
CTCTCAACAAAAGATTCATCCTTTTCAGTCAATATTTCCTTCATTGCACACAGATAATGTTTATTGTAGTTACTTCAGGGACCAGAGTCTGTTTCTTTCATGGGGTTACCTGTAGCCAATCCAAATAGCAGGAGTTTGGAACATCATCTCCCAGAGCTCAAAGAGATTTCATCTTTATCATGTTTATTGGCAAGTAGGTGTGAGAGGATTGGGATTTCTTTCTTTCTTTCTTTCTTTCTTTCTTTCTTTCTTTCTTTCTTTCTTTCTTTCTTCCTTTCTTTCCTTCCTTCCTTCCTTCCTTCCTTCCTTTCTTTTCTTTCTTCCTTTCTTTCTTCCTTCCTTCCTTCTTTTCTTTCTTTCTTCCTTCCTTCCTTCCTTCCTTCCTTCCTTCCTTCCTTCCTTCCTTCCTTTCTTTCTTCTTTCTTTCTTCCTTCCTTCCTTCCTTTCTTTCTTCCTTTCTTCCTTCCTTTCTTTCTTTCTTTCTTTCTTTCTTTCTTTCTT
>NW_028038048.1:0-501 GCF_054177405.1 Leptonychotes weddellii | reverse complement strand
ACTTATGGGATTATAGAATTTTGAGGCATCTTAAAATCATAGTACTACTATGATGTACGAGAAAAATATAAAACCCTATTTTAAAATTCACATGATTTTCTTATTCCACTGTGAACAGCATACTAGTAGCTCTAATTTCGTATCAATGAATATAGGATGGTAGTTAAAGACTGGGGAAAGAATCTAGTATTAAAAAATTAATAATCATGATCATCCAAGTTGAAGGTTTTAAAGTCTCCAAATACCTGTGTGATCATCAAGCAGGACCCAATATTCACAGGAGGAAAGAAGAAAGGGACAAAAAAAAAAAATCAAATCACCAGTATTTCTGAATTTCAGATATGAAAGAATTCACATGTTAAATTTAAGAACTATGGGGGCGCCTGGCTGGCTCAGTCGCAAGAGTGTGTGACTCTCGATCTCAGCGTTGTGAGTTCAAACCCCATGTCGGGCATAGAGATTACTTAAAATTTTTTAAATCTAAAACAAAAATTAACAACG
>NW_028038047.1:0-9862 GCF_054177405.1 Leptonychotes weddellii | reverse complement strand
GGGGGGAGCGGTGAGTGAAAAAAGGTTCAGGATAAGTTTTAGCCTCTTCTCCGTGGGAAGTTGACCTCAGGCAATCTTCTCTCCATACAGTTTCTTTGGAACCATCCTGGGTTAGGATAAATGTGGAGTGTCAACTGTGTCATCAGGAAACATTGTTTATCATTAAGAGGACGCCCGATCTGGACTAAAAGAACTGTGAATGTGTGACCAAAAAGAATTAGAGATCCTTAGAAAAAGAAAGACAAACATAGATTTCTTGATTTAAGAAAGTTCTTTTAGCTGTCCCCATCCCCCATCTTGTGACAGAATGTAAGAACAAATGGCCAGGAGGTTGACTAATCATATCAGAACAATGAATCAGTGTTAAAACTCACAGTACTCATTCATAAGTGAAGACAGCTTTACGCACACTAATGAGTTATCTTTGCTGGATCTAAACCCCTCTGAGCACTCAGATACTGGACCAAAAGGAGCCAGAGAATTGATGATCCTGACCCTTGCCAACCCTGGTGACTCTGTCATGGACTCAAGTCACTTCAAGATGATTTTCACCCAATTCCATGCTGTATTCCCCATTGCGCAAGTCCCTTCGTGATTATGGATGCACCCTTAGCTTAAAACTTCTCCAATTTGGGGGGTCGGGTGGGAGGGATGGGGTGACTGGGTGATAGACACTGGGGAGGGTATGTGCTCTAGTAAGCGCTGTGAATTGTGCAAGACTGTTGAATCTCAGATCTGTACCTCTGAAACAAATAATGCAATATATGTTAAGGGAAAAAAAAAGAAGAAGAAGGTAGCAGGAGGGGAAGGATGAAGGGGGGGAAATCGGAGGGGTAGACAAACCATGAGAGATGATGGACCCTGAAAAACAATCTGAGGGTTCTAGAGGGGAGGGGGTTGGGAGGATGGGTTAGCCTGGTGATGGGTATTGAGGAGGGCACGTTCTGCATGGAGCACTGGGTGTTATGCACAAACAATGAATCATGGAACACTACATCTAAAAGTAATGATGTGGGCGCCTGGGTGGCTCAGTTGGTTAAGCAACTGCCTTCGGCTCAGGTCATGATCCCAGGGTCCTGGGATCGAGTCCCACATCAGGCTCCCGGCTCAGCAGGGAGCCTGCTTCTCCCTCTGACCCTCTCCTCTCTCATGCTGTTTCTCTCTCGCTCACTCTCTAATAAATAAATAAAATCTAAAAAAAAAAAAAAATAAAAGTAATGATGTAATGTATGGGGATTACCATAACAATAAAAAATTAAAAAAAAAACTTCTCCAATTTTGTTCAGGGAGACACTACTTTGGGAAAGATCCCCAGTGTTCTCCTTTACTTGTTTCAAATAAAACCCTTTCTTTTCCTATTCTTTGACTTGGTTGTGTCTTTTGGTTCAACCCACACCAAGAGGCCAAGAGGTGAACCCAGTTTCAGGTAACAAATGGACACATAGAGCCAGACAGAGGGCTGCATCATCTGGACTACAAAGAACAGTTTAAGAGATAAGCCTTGGTTTTCCTGGGTGGAGTTTCTTGTTTCTGAGCATAACACTTGTGTATTTTGGAAGCTACACTGAGTTTCCCTATTCTGTGTCTGTTTTCTGTTTATAACCACTATGTATGACGAGCAGCAGATTTCTTCTGTTCAGGTTGACATTCACGTACACAAGCCAAAATAGGGCTGCAACTCGGCATAGCAGAGTTAAAAAGACGTAGGAGGGAAACCCAACACACACCATGACAGCATCACACACATCTTTATTGGGATGCCTTGCAACTATCTAGGTGGTGCTTTCCAGTGCCCCAAACAGGAAGCTCAGCTGAAAGGAGTAAGCCCTGTGGTTGGAATTGTCACCTTGATCAATTCAATGTGGCTGGGATAACAAAATCGCTCCTTGAAAGTCAGAGTGTACCCCTCACTCCATGAGACTAACTATGAACTTGTGGAGATAAAGGATCTTTATAATTGGATTGGAGAATGCACTTGGGGAAGCCCTTAGCTCCCAGGACAAGTCATCTCCCACTTGACAGTGATTCCTCATAATTAGGATATTGTTATGGCTAGACATCAGGCAAAGAGGACTTCTTTTTTTTTTTTTTTAAGATTTATTTATTTATTTTATGGAAAAAGAGAGTCTCAAGCAGACTCTGAGCTGAGTGCAGAGCCTGACATAGGGCTCCATCTCAGGACCCTGAGATCACGACCTGAGCTGAAACCAAGAGTTGGACACTCAACCGACTACGTCACCCAGGCAGCCTGTAAAGAGGGCTTCTTGATGGTTTTATCCCTTAGCCTTATTTGTCCCGAGAGCCACTCTATAGATGTAAAATTACAAGTAGAGGGTCACCTTTAACCCAACCCTACATGGAGTCACCCACAAATTCAAAAAGTGGCCCTCCAAAACTTGATGGCCCTTGATATCCTGACTACAAGTCAAAGGGGAACTTATTATGCTAATATTGAGACTAAATGTTGTGTATATATCCCAAATGACTCTGCCAATGTATCCGAAGTTTTAGCAGACATGCCCACCCAAATTAAGGCAAGGTCTCATTCCTCTAGATCTCCCAATGATTGGATTTCTTCCTGGTTTAGCAGAAATGGATTTCACGATGATAATAATATTTTCACATGTATCATTTAAAATATTTTCTAACTTACTATTTTGAAAATTTTAGACTTACAAAAAAGTTACAAAGACAACAAAGAGTTTTTATCTTTCATAATGTTGACATCTTACATGATGCTAATATAATTATTGAAACCAGGAAACTAACATTGACATGATACTATTAACTAACCTACAGACCTTATTTTAATTTCGCCAACTGTCCCCTGATGTCCACTACATGCTCAGGATCCAATCCGGAATCCCACATTACATTTGATCGATGTAACTCCTTTGTGCCCTTCCATCTGGAATAGTGTTCTGTGTTTTCTTAGTCTGTATTTGTCTATTTAGCATCCATGATAGGACCAAACTAAAGGTCACATCTGCCCTGTGATCTGTAGTCATGCTCTGGCCCACCCCCTTTATCTACTCTTGCACACCAAACCAATATTGTCCCTGCCCTAAATCAACCCAGAAGCAGATACCAGACAACTAGAGATCACCACTAAAGCCCAGAGCCCAGCAACACTATCTAACTAGTCAATCCCAAACTGTTTTCCTGTGCCCTGCTTTGCCTTTCCTTGGAAAACACAGTAAGTCTCCAGCCTATGATTTCCTCTCCCTCCTGCTTCTTCCTCATGACCAAACCTGGTGCTTCCCCATGTGACCCTGCATGGCATGCGTCTCATTTCTAGGGAAACAGTGAGTAACATCAAACTCCTTTCAATGGCATTGGCCTGTGTCTTCACTCAGTAACCTTCATACATTGGGTACAAATGAGCCAGATACTTCTTCCTTAAGCTTTCCCTCTCTGGTCAGCTTTGGGAGGTCTTGCCTGTGTATTTGCAGCCTGGCCCTCTGCCCACGTGAACTTCTGGGCCTCACTCTGTGCACTTTCTCTTTGACACCACATACCTATGAGGTTCCAGCCCCATCCAGTTTCCAGAACAACCTCATTTCTAAAGGATGACTGTGCTCTACTCAGATCCCTGCTGCTTGCACAACTCAATTGGGGAAATGTCCCCAGGCAGAAAGCTTGACTATCCAGGTAATCTGCTTGGCAGGAAGCCTGCTTCTCCCTCTCCCACTCCCCCTGCTTGTGTTCCTGCTCTCGCTGTCTCTCTCTCTGTCAATAAATAAATAAAATTAAAAAAAAAAGACTACTTTAGGATCACCCACATAAGAGAGGGCATAGAAGCAGGAATTTCTAGTTCCCTAAACTGGGTCTCAATTTTTGAGGGGAGCTTCATTTTAATAAAATGCAGGCGAGCTGGTAAGCCGATAGATGTAATCTCTGATGGGAGTTAGTAAGGGTGCTTCTCCATGCCAAACTCTACAGAATAAATTCTAATTCCCTACAAGAGGATTGGAAATTTTGACCCAGGTGTGGGATGGTTATATCAGAAGTTCTCTGAGAGCTGCAGAATTGCACAACAATGAGTAACATCTTCAGAAATAAAATTTCCAACAAACATGACTAACTCGTTTGGAGGGCTTGAGATCGGTGCAAATTGTGTTGGAGGCCATCCAACACTTGGAACTAAAACCCTGGGCCCAGCCTAGTCATACTTCTTTTTATGTAGGACATAATCAATTGGCATATTGTTTCGCTGTTCCCTTTACACATGACTCAGTGCATCATACCCAAGTTGCTGTAGAATTTCTTCTTCTAATGCTGTTACTGGCCAAATACTCTAATATGTGCACAAAGACTTAAGTACAAGAATATTTATTTATTTTTTTTTAAAGATTTTATTTATTTATTTGAGAGAGAGAGTCAGAGAGAGAGAGAGAGCACAAGAGGGAGGAGCGGGAGAGGGAGAAGCAGACTCCCCGCCGAGCAGGGAGCCCGATGCGGGACTCGATCCAGGGACTCCAGGATCATGACCTGAGCCGAAGGCAGTCGCTTAACCAACTGAGCCACCCAGGCGCCCAAGTACAAGAATATTTATTGCCACATTTTTAGGGTAAGACTGAGAAATCGGGGGAAACTTAGGTAACTTTCAGAAGGAGACAGATGAAATAAATTACAATTTATTTGTAAAATGGAAATCTAGGCAGCCATAAAAAAAAATACCTGTGTGCTTTTGGGATTTTAAAGGGTTATGTATAATATTGTCTTATTTTACAAATGGAAAAGTGTGGTATATATGTGCACATATTTATAGGTGTGTGTGTATATATATATATATAATTTATAGAAAAATACAAACAGTACATTGTACACACAGTTACCATGTGGGAGGGGAGGGGGCGTAATGAAGAAGGTTATCACTTCTCACTGTATAATTTCTAGTTCTCAACAGATGGAATATTTTTCAATAAAATATATTCCCATTTTCCATATTGTAAATTTAAGCTATATTTAAAGATTTAAAAAAATAGGCAAAGAGAGGCACCTGGCTGACTCAGTTGGTAGAGCATGCAACTCTTAAGGATTTATTTTATTTATCTGAAAGAGAGAGAGCACGAGCTAGAGGGGACAGTGGCGGGGAGGGCAGAGGGAGAGGATCTCAACCAGACTCCAGCCTTCCACACTGAGAGTGGAGCCTGATGCAGGGCTTGATCTCACGACCCTGAGATCATGACCCTGAGATGATGACCTGAGCATCATCAGGAGTCCTGAGCAAAATCAAGAGTCCTACGCTTAACTGACTGAGCCATCCAGGTGCCCCAGAGCATGCGACTCTTAACCTCAGGGTTGTCAGTTCAAGCCCACGTTGGGCATGGAGCCTACAAGAAGGAAGGAAGGAAGGAAGGAAGGAAGGAAGGAAGGAAGAAAGAAAGAAAGAAAGAAAGAAAGAAAGAAAGAAAGAAAGAAAGAAAGAAAGAAAGAAAGAAAGAAAGAAAGAAAAGAAAGAAGAATTAGAGGGATGGAGTGATAGGAGAGAAGAGACACAGAGCGTGGAAAGAGACAAAGCAAAAGGCCTCAGCAATGGAAAATCTGGATGGAGAGAAAGGTGGGGGGGAAGAGACAGGAGCTTTTGTTTTTAGCATTGGCAGTGGCTGGCCTGGCCTCTGGGGTGGGCCCTGGAACAAAGCTCTCTGTCCCCCCCACCCTCTTTTCTGGGACAGCCAGTAATAGGAATAGATATTCTCAGCCCAGGAGCCTTTTACCCCTGACCACCTGCTTTATGCAGAGCTGACTGGACAGCTTTCCATTTGCTGCCTGTAGTTGCAGAGCTAGAACCAAGCACGACCCTCCAGCCAGAATCCAGGAACAGAGGGGAGATAGGTCTTTCCATCCTAAACACTGGTGAAACTGTCCCTAGATGAGGACCCACCTACCCTGAGTGGGCACTTAAGTCAGTTGGACAAAACGATGTAGGTCCCCAGAGCTCAGAGTAGACCTGCCTTGCCAAGCACCACCCTGATGGGCCCTGGGGCCGGCTGGGTCCAGAGATGCCTGAGCCAGTTGAAATTCTTCCTCTTACAATACCCGCAATCACAAAAAACTAGACTGTTTGTCTGGAGTCTTCCCAACAATCTCTCAGGAGGAAAGCCATAGGCAAGACAGGCCATGCAGAGGCAGCCCTCCGCCCCTCAAAATGCACAGCACACCCTTGTTTCAAAAACTAGCTAAGCAGGAGGACAATTAAGGAAAGAGTTCGGATCTGGTTACCTTATTCCGCAAGTTGCAAGCAAAAAAAAATCAAGAAAGAACGGTTCTTTGCAATTCCACACACAGTTCAGCATGGCATTCACATTCAGCATTACTTGATTTTGAGTGGTATTGCAATGAGATAGCGGGTGTAGGTCTGTGGTCTCCAAAGGCTTTGGTGTGCTCTGCACACCCCTGTATCCCAGGCCAGGCTGACTCCAGGCTCCTCTTTCGGCTGCCACGGGAAATATCAGCTCCAGTCCCTCTGGCAAGCCTCTCTTCTACTGGAAAGATGGAGAGATGCATGTTTTGAGACTGGGGATGACAAGCATCTGGGGCAAGAGGTGGAGAGAGGGAGGATGAAGTACGGTGCCCTACCAGGAGGACCCACGCATGGAAATTCCCTCCCCACTCTCTCCTCTCCTGCCTCCAGCCTCCAGCCTAGAGGCATCTGTCTGTCATTTCTTGATGACAGAAACAGACATGCAGTCAGAGGTCCCACTTGGCACCTTTTGCCTTAATGTCACCTCCCCCAGGAAAGCAATAATTTCAAGGCAGTGAGGCAGGAAGCTGGACCAGTAGGTGCACTTACAGCTACACATACCACAAAGGGCACTGTGGTCCTTGGATTC
Organism: Leptonychotes weddellii; assembly: GCF_054177405.1. Classification (NCBI taxonomy): domain Eukaryota; kingdom Metazoa; phylum Chordata; class Mammalia; order Carnivora; family Phocidae; genus Leptonychotes; species Leptonychotes weddellii. The sequence goes on along the minus strand of NW_028038047.1, from coordinate 3,026 downwards.
AGCACTTCTCTGTGGCGGCATGGATCTGGTTCCCACACCTGGCTAGCTGGCATGGCCAGGGCCCAGAGCTCAAGGGGGAGCCTCAGTCTGAGCAGCTGGGGTCCCCAGGGAGCAATAAACCTGGTTCCCAGTTGGGGTCATATAGAAGCCCACCCCACCACCCCGTGAATTGCTTCCTCCCTCCTCATCTTCACCTAGACTCCCTCTGAGTCTGAGCACAAGTGCATGAGGATGCAGACCAGCTCATGGGAAAGGAACGGGGTTGGCAATGGCGCCGAGCTAGAGTCATATTTCCTGCCTGGGGTATGCTCTGAGGATAGTTGGGCTTCTGGCTAAAGCTCAGTGTTAGTTTGAAGCGGATTCTTTGGGATCTGGTTCCAGCAGGAAGTGGGCAGTGTCCCCAGAGCTGGTCTCGGGCTCTCTGGGACCCTGGAAGAATTCCCAGTTCCCAAATCACTCTGAAGGGAACCAGAATGGACATGAGGAAAGTTCACGTGAGCTCTCTGCGACATGGGAGGGGCTGGGATGGTGCATCCCATCAAGCTACGCCTGGCCCAAACACAAATTTGGGGGGGCTACTAAATGTTCTGGGGACCGAGTCTGCTCAGCTATTTCTCCATTTCACCTCAGTAAACCCTATTATATATATACATTCAGTGGTACTAGTGTTTGTATCCAGGAGCACATAGCATGACAAATGTGTCTAATTTGTAAGACCCACAGAACAATGTCTCCTGGTAAATATCCCTGTAAGTGTTGGCGAAACATTGGAAAACAATCTTCTCAGGGCTATAACTTTAAATATCCTCTACATCAGGGAGGAGTCTAAATTTCAATCAGGATAAACACACCCGGAGTAATTCAGTTAGAAAAGGAATTTATCGAAAGGGTACAAAGGGTACAAGGGGAGCCCCGAGAACCAGCTGGAGGGCTGGAAAAATGAGCACACAGCCTAGCAGTTCTAGCTCCTTTTGAAACCAAGCTATGGATCAGAAACAAGGAACGACTGCTTCCCCAGTGTGTGTGCCTGAAATGGGGGTCTCACTGCAGTTGCTACCCGCCCCCCGAAACACTGTGTTTTCTGGCCCCGGAGCGCTCTGCTCACCCGCCAGAGACAGGGTCAGCTGCAGCCTGCAATTAGCCAGAGAGATTGAAGCCCAGAGTGAATTGCTGGAACCTGGAGCTCTCCCAGGACCTGCTGACTTCAGGTCACAGCTCAGAAATGTCTTCCAGATGAGGAAATCCTGGAGAACACTGCGGCCTCATCACAAATCTTGAGGGTCTCTCCTAAGCCACAGTTTTGACATTTTTTTTTTTTTAGAACTATGGTCTCCAATATGGTAGCCACTGATTACAGTGGCTCTTTTAATCAATTAAAATTAAATAAAATGTAAGATTTAGTTCCTTGATTTTATTAACCACATTTAAAGTGGTGGCTACCACGTTGGACAGTATGATGGAGAACGTGTCCATCATTGCAGAAAGTTCTGTTGGACGGTGCTAATCGAGATGCTTTGAGAGGAGAAGTCAAAGAGAATTCAACAAATCCTCTCAGTGATGGAGTGGATAAAACCAGCAAAAGGAAGAAAGATTCCGATTTCCTAACTCTTGTGGGTTTTCTCCCACAATGTAACCCGCTGTGGTTGTGTTGCCTGGATGGCTTCCCACTGCCAGGTGGGAACCGTCTTCTCCTAGAACATGTTCCTGGAAAGTCTCTGACTGTGCCCTTAGACACAAAATGGAAAATCTCAAAATGTAGTCTGCAAAAATATCACTGAATCGCATACACTTCCAACTGGTAAACTTTACGATGTGTAAACTAGATCCCAGTAAAGTTGCTCAAAAGTAGTATAAATTCTATTAATAAGATGAAATCACTTATGTATGAGTTTGTCTTTCTTTTTTGTTTTTAAAGATTTTATTTATGGGCGCCTGGGTGGCTCAGTCGGTTAAGCGACTGCCTTCGGCTCAGGTCATGATCCTGGAGTCCCGGGATCGAGTCCCGCATCGGGCTCCCTGCTCGGCAGGGAGTCTGCTTCTCCCTCTGACCCTCCTCCCTCTCATGCTCTCTGTCTCTCATTCTCTCTCTCGCAAATAAATAAAAAAAAATCTTTAATAAAAAAAAGATTTTATTTATTTATTTGAGAGAGCAAGAGAGCGCGCGCGCGCGCACGAGCAACAGGGAGGGGCAGAGCGAGAGGGAGAAGCAAAATCCCCGCTGAGCAGGGAGCCTGACATGGGGCTCGATCCCCGGACTCTGGGATTGTGACCTGAGCCAAGGCACTCAACCGACTGAGCCACCCAGGCGCCCCGAGTCTGTCTTTCTTTACCCTGATGGTCAATAGCAGCACAGAACATATAAGGCTCTTCAGAAATGGTGAAGTATAAATAAAGACAAACATAAATAAACCATTTGTCAGAAACTAGGAAGGGACTGATATTAACCTTACTGTATCCTGCCACATCCTATGGTTTCTCCCAGAAGACACAAGACTTCTGGGTCAGAGACAAAGGATAGCTTTTGCTCCCAGCAACAGGGAGTAATCAGGTACCAGCATGTGCACCTGTCCCCTGAGCCACAATTCCTACAGGGCAAGGGAGGAGGTCCAGTGGATGCCAGTGGATTGCATTACAGGAGACGAATCTGTATCTGAAGTCAGGAAATCTGAATTTTTCATAATGGGTGGTAAGCCTGCCTGGCTTTTGTCCTAAGGGAAGATCTTACCACTATCTCACAGGACACTAAACAAATCCGTCCTTCCCCTTGGAGGGAGATACTCCCTTTTATCTTTCAAGGCTTCAAGGCTATTCACACTACAAACATTCTTGAAAAGAGCCTGGAAGAAAGAACAGTCAATACCTCCCGGCAAACAATATTAAAACAAAGAAACACCTACAGTAGTATGCCCCAAACGTGACCTGGTTTGGATCTTTGAGGCTGCTTAAAATCATGGAGCGATTCTGCGATGCCTCCAGGATGAAACCCAATCCAACCTGCCCAGCACATCCAGCAAGGTCCTTCCTGA
>NW_028038046.1:0-501 GCF_054177405.1 Leptonychotes weddellii | reverse complement strand
GACGTAGCATGATCTTTTTAGAATGTGAAGTGGGTCTTGTCCTTCTCCTATATAAAGCCCCTTGATGGCTTCCCACGCCCCCTTACCATAAAGTCCAAATTCCTTACTGTGCCTCACAGGGCCCTGTGTGCTCTGGCTGCTGGCCGCTTCTCTGGCCTGACCCCTGACACCTGACTATGGTACCGTTCTTCCCTTTCCAGGGCAGCCCAGCCCGGCCCGCAGCCCTCTGCTCCCTGGAACTGCTGGCCTCGTTGCAGGCTCTTACCCAGAGCACCCCCTCCTCTTGCCCTGGCTCGCTCCTGGCTTGTTTCTTCTCATCTTAAAAATTTCAACTTTAGGGGCGCGTGGGTGGCTCAGTCGGTTAAGCATCTGCCTTCGGCTCAGGTCATGATCCCAGGGTCCTGGGATCGAGCCCCGCATCGGGCTCCTTGCTCAGTGGGGAGCCTGCTTCTCCCCTGCTTGCCACTCTCCCTACTTGTGCTTGCTCTCTACCCAGCCCCC
>NW_028038045.1:0-501 GCF_054177405.1 Leptonychotes weddellii | reverse complement strand
CAATTATTGTGATTTTAGCAGATGAGGTCATGTAGAAAGAAAACCATTGAGCATGTGGAATCAAGTAAATTCACCTATATTATGAACCAGACTGATTGTTTTTTTTTCCCCCTCGAGGGCAGTGTGTGGGAGGAGGACAAGAGTGGATATCAGGGCGCCTGGGTGGCTCAGTTGTTAAGCATCTGCCTTCGGCTCAGGTCATGATCCCAGGGTCCTGGGATCGAGCCCCACATCGGGCTCCCTGCTCAGCGGGAAGCCTGCTTCTCCCTCTCCCACTCCCCCCGCTTGTGTTCCCTCTCTCGCGCTGTCTCTCTCTGTCAAATAAATAAATAAAATCTTTAAAAAAAAAAGAGTGGATATCAGTGAGGAACCAACTTTTAAGTGAGTTGGCCGTGGGAAGTGCAAGGAAGTACTGTAATTGGAGTTGTGCTCTGTAAAGATGGAGTTGGCATTGGTTGTGAGGATTGCATGAAAGGAAGGGACCCGAGGGCGGGGGGGGGG
>NW_028038044.1:0-501 GCF_054177405.1 Leptonychotes weddellii | reverse complement strand
ATGACCTGAGCCGAAGGCAGTCGCTTAACCAACTGAGCCACCCAGGCACCCCAATCTAACTTTTAATAACAACAACCCTGGACATTGAATGTTTTTTTTTTCTGTACCACGCACAGCAGTAAAACAAAGATGAGGATGGGCACTAGAGTCTGACAACAAGGATTCAAACTATGAAGCTCTTACCTATATTAGCTCAGCCTTGAGCACATTTCTCTAAGCAGGATTTTCAGCCTTGGCACTATTGACATTTTGGGTTGAGAGAAATTTTTTTTTTTTTTAAAGATTTTATTATTATTATTTTTATTTTTTTTTTTTTTTAAAGATTTTATTTATTTATTTGACAGAGAAAGACACAGCGAGAGAGGGAACACAAACGGGGAGTGGGAGAGGGAGAAGCAGACTCCCCGCCGAGCAGGGAGCCCGATGCGGGACTCGATCCCGGGACTCCAGGATCATGACCTGAGCCGAAGGCAGTCGCTTAACCAACTGAGCCACCCAGGC
>NW_028038043.1:0-501 GCF_054177405.1 Leptonychotes weddellii | reverse complement strand
CAGGCAGTGGAACTCGTGGCCTTTGTGATTTCTTTTGTGGTCATCCTGAGTTCATGCCTCATCACCCTGGTCTCCTACATCTACATCATCAGCACCATTCTCAGGATCCCTTCAGCCAGCGGCAGGAGCAAAGCCTTCTCCACATGTTCTTCACATCTCATTGTGGTGCTCATCTGGTATGGGTCCACGATCTTTCTTCATATCCGCCTTTTCATCAAAGAGGCCTTGGATCTTACAAAAGCTGTGCATGTCCTGAACACTGTGGTGACTCCAGTTCTAAACCCATTCATCTATACTCTCCATAACAAGGAAGTAAGAGAAATGCTGCTGAAGAAGTGGAAGGGAAAGTAAACTGCCCTTAATAAAACAGAGCTCTGTTAATTATCTCCTTATCTCTCCATTTAAGAAATTGGAGGGAAAAGAAAATGTTCCTTGATACAGGAGAAAAAAGAAACTGAAGGAGAAGAAAAAAACTGCATATACTTGCTCTACTTTTTTATA
>NW_028038042.1:0-501 GCF_054177405.1 Leptonychotes weddellii | reverse complement strand
ATTCAACACAACCCACCTCTGGTCAAAGCCATCACTTGTTAGCGTTTACAACCGGCAAGTCCTTCCCCAAGCACTAAGGGACACGAAATGAAAGTGACAAAGCGCCCACCTTCATAAAGCCAGCATATGTCAACCAGAAGGGACAGACCTGATACCAGCGTTCACAGGGGACCCGTTGTGGCAGCTTCAGTGGTGGGACGAGGCAGGAGCGCTGCGGCAGCGGACAGGACTCGGGCATCAGGAGAGGTTTGTAGAGAAGCCAACATCAAGGGTGCTTCCAAGTGTGCAGACGTAATGCCTATTCAAGTAACAACAACGTACTGAGTGCTTCCAATGTGCCCTCCCCACATCATGTCATTAACCCGCACGGCAGCCCTATGACCAGGTGCCCCATCACCCCCTCTCTCAGATGAATGTTTAAGCCTGGGAAGGGTTCAGTAACCCCACTCACCCAGCCACCATGAGGAACAGCTCGGATTCCACCCTGGGCAGTAACTTCCA
>NW_028038041.1:0-501 GCF_054177405.1 Leptonychotes weddellii | reverse complement strand
TACACAAAGATAAACTCTAAATGGATGAAAGACCTCAATATGAGACAGAAATCCATCAAAATCCTAGAGGAGAACATAGGCAGTAACCTTTTCGACATCGGCCACAGCAACTTCTTTCAAAACATGTCTCCAGGGGCACCTGGGTGGCTCAGTTGGTTAAGCGACTGTCTTCGGCTCAGGTCATGATCCTGGAGTCCCGGGACTGAGTCCCGCATCGGTCTCCCTGCTCAGCGGGGAGTCTGCCTCTCCCTCTAACACTCCCCCCTCTTATGCTCACTCTCTCTCTCTCAAATAAATAAATAAATAAATAAATAAATCTTTTTTAAAAAAACACATCTCCAAAGGCAAGGGAAACAAAAGCGAAAATGAACTTCTGGGACCTTCATCCAGATAAAAAGCTTCTGCACAGCAAAGGAAACAGTCAACAAAACAAAGAGACAACCCACAGAATCGAAGAAGATATTTGCAAATGACACTACAGATAAAGGGCTAGTATCCAAG
>NW_028038040.1:0-501 GCF_054177405.1 Leptonychotes weddellii | reverse complement strand
CTGGACTAAGGATTAACCTTGTAAGTTGAAAGCAAACAATGCTTCTTTTTTTTTTTTTAGGTTGTCTTTAAATGTGTTTTCTCTTTCTTTAAGAAGAGAGAGAGAGAAAGCGAGCATGAGAGGGGGGAGGGTCAGAGAGAGAAGCAGACTCCCTGCTGAGCTGGGAGCCTGATGGGGGACTCAATCCTGGGACACCAGGATCATGACCTGAGCCGAAGGCAGTCACTTTAACCAGCTGAGCCACCCAGGCGCCCCGTAAAGGTGTTCTCTTACTATTTTATTAAATAGAAGTTGAAATTACAAACAGCTTACTGTATCCTATAACATTTAAGTTTTTTAACATTTTTTGGAAAAATAATTCACGTTTAAAGAAAACAGTGTTTTCAAGCAAGTTTTTTAGAAGACTATACCACATTTGGTTTTATTTTTTAAATTTCTTATTTGAGGGCACCTGGGTGGCTCAGTCGGTTAAGCGTCAGCCTTTGGCTCAGGTCCTGATCC
>NW_028038039.1:0-501 GCF_054177405.1 Leptonychotes weddellii | reverse complement strand
AGGTTTTCCTAGGAACTGTCAAAAAAGATATGTTTCCGGGCGCCTGGGTGGCTCAGTTGGTTAAGCGACTGCCTTCGGCTCAGGTCATGATCCTGGAGTCCCTGGATCGAGTCCCACATCGGGCTCCCTGCTCGGCAGGGAGTCTGCTTCTCCCTCTGACCCTCCCCCCTCTCATGTTCTTGCTCTCTCTCATTCTCTCTCTCTCAAATAAATAAATAAAATCTTAAAAAAAAAAAAGATATGTTTCCATGATAGCCTCCAGTTTTTTATCTTGATTACTCTGCCATAAGTTGGTCTCCCAGATGCTGTGTGTCTGGTATAATTTCAACATCCACATGCAGGGAGACAGTGAACAGATTAGGGGCTGGCTTAGCTTTTCTAAAATTCTTTAGAATTTCAGCTCTCTAATAAGTGTGTAGTAGTGTCTCAATACTGTTAATTTTGCAATCCCCTAATGACGTGATATTGAGAATCTTTTTATATGCTTATTTGCCTCCCGTA
>NW_028038038.1:0-501 GCF_054177405.1 Leptonychotes weddellii | reverse complement strand
GGGCAGAGCCCAAATCTGATATCAGGGTTTCCCCCCAGAAGTCAGGCTTGTGCCGGAGCTGTGACCCCAAGGGCTTGTTGGTCGCCTGGTGCTTTAGGAGAAAATGGCCCTGGTTTGTAGCCATGGTGTAAATCCTCCTGCCAGGCCGATGCCAAGCTAGCAGGTCGTGAACTTCCTGAACATTCCACAGTCGGCTGTCAGAGCTGCATCCTCTGCACACGGTGGGTGTGAGGGACCAGGCAGGTCCCCTCTGGGGGGTCTCCTGGCAGATGTCAGGGTGGGGGCCACCATGGGGCCGCGGTGGGCGTGCACACCTCAGCACAGAGCAGCGAGCGAGCCTCGCCCACAGAGTCCGGGAGGAGGAGGATCTGGCAGATTCCAGGCCAGTTAACACTGGCAGAGAGAAGCCCGCGGGCAGAGCATGGGCAGGCTCTCCGGGGGAGAACCCACTCTGAGGGACTAGGAGAGGCCCTGGGGAGGCTCCAGAACCCCGAGGCTGTT
>NW_028038037.1:0-501 GCF_054177405.1 Leptonychotes weddellii | reverse complement strand
CACGACCTGAGCCGAAGGCAGTCGCTTAACCAACTGAGCCACCCAGGCGCCCTGAAATAGTTATTGTTTTCAAGGATTGTAACTCTGGGTTATATATAAGAATAGGTCAAGGGAGGGGCGCCTGGGTGGCTCAGTCGTTAAGCATCTGCCTTCCGCTCAGGTCATGATCCCGGGGCCCTGGGATCGAGTCCCACATTGGGGTCCCTGCTCCGCGGGAAGCCTGCTTTTCCCTCTCCCACTCCCCCTGCTTGTATTCCCTCTCTCGCTGTGTCTCTCTCTGTCAAATAAATAAATAAAATCTTAAAAAAAAAAAAAAGAATAGGTCAAGGGGGATGGGGTGCCTGGGTGGTGCAGTTGGTTTAGCCTTCGACTCTTGGTTTCGGCTCAGGTCGTGATCTCAGAGCCGTGAGACTGACCCTGGTCACGCTCCGTGCTCAGCACAGAGTCTGCTTGAAACTCTCTCTCCATCTCCCTCCCCTCCAAAATAAATAAATAAATCTT
>NW_028038036.1:0-9862 GCF_054177405.1 Leptonychotes weddellii | reverse complement strand
CCTGGTGATGGGTATTAAGGAGGGCACATACTGCATGGAGCACTGGGTGTTATACGAAAACAATGGATCGTGGATCACCACATCAAAAACTAATGATGTATTGTATGGTGACTAACATAACATAATAAAATTAAAAATAAAATAAAATACAGTTGATACATTATATTGGTTTCAGGTACACAACCTAGTGATTCAATAATCATATACACTATGAAATGCGTACCACAATAAGTGTAGTTGCCATCTGTCACCATACAAAGTATGTAATGTACCAATTTACATTCCCCCAACAGCACATGAGTGTTCCCTTTTCTCCACATCCTCACCAACACTTCTTATCTTTTGGATATTAGCCATTCTAACTGGTATGAGGTGATACTTCCTTGTGGTTTTGATTTGCATTTTTGTGATGATAAATGCCGTTGAGCATGTTTTCTTATGTCTGTTGGCCACCTGTATGTCTTGGGAAAATTGCCTATTCAGGTCCTCTACAATTCCTTAATCAGATTTTTTTTGTGTTGAGTTGTACCAGTTCCTTATATATTTTGGATATTAACCCCTTATCAGATATATCATTTGCAAATATCTTCTTCCATTCAGTAGGCTGCCTTTTCATTTTATTCATGGTCTCCTTCTCCGTGCATAAGCTTTTTAGTTTTATGTTGTCCCATTTATTTTTACTTTTGTTTCCCTTGCCTGAGGAGACAGATCCAAAAAAATATTGCTAAGGCCGATGTCCAAGAATTTACTACCTGTGTTTTCTTTCATGAGTTTTATGGTTTCAGGTCTTACATTTAGGTCTTTAATCCATTTTGAGTTTATTTTCATGTATGGTGTAAGAAAGTGGTTCAGTTTCATTCTTTTGCATGTAGCTGTCCACTTTTCCCAACACCATTTATTGAAGAGACTGTCTTTTCCCCATTGCATATTCTTGCCTCCTTTGTCATAGATTCAGGGACCATATAAGCACAGGTTTATTTCTGGGCTCTCTTTTGTGTTCTATTGATCTATTGTTCTAGTGATTGTCTATTTTTGTGCCAGTACTGTACCATTTTGATTATTAGAGCTTTGAAGTATATTTTGAAGCCTGGGATTGGGGGATACCTCCAGTTTTGTTCTTCTTGCTCAAGACTGCTTTATTTGGGGTCTTCTGGGATTCCATACACACTTTGTAATTATTTGTTCTAGTTCTGTGAAATATACTATTGGTATTTTCATCAGGACTGAATTGAAACTATAGATTTCTTTGGGTCGTATGGACATTTTAACAATATTAATTTTTGTAAATCTATGGGCATGGTGTATCTATCTTTCCATTTGTTTGTGTCATCTTTAATTTCTTTCATCAATGTCTTACAGTTTTCAGAGTACAGGTCTTTGACTTCTTTTTTTTTTTTTTTTTAAAGATTTTATTTATTTATTCATGAGAGATAGAGAGAGAGAGAGGCAGAGGCAGAGGGAGAAGCAGGCTCCCCGCGGAGCAGGGAGCCCGATGCGGGACTCGATCCCAGGACCCTGGGATCATGACCTGAGCCGAAGGCAGACGCTTAACCGACTGAGCCACCCAGGCGTCCCTGGGTCTTTGACTTCTTTGGTTAAATTTATCCCTGGGTATTTTATTCTTTTTGATGCAATTGTAAATGAGATTGTTTTCTTAATCTCTCTTTCTGCTAGTTTGTTATTAGTGTATAGAAATACACCAGATTTCTGTATATTGATTTTGTATCCTGCAACTTTACTGAATTCATTATTAGTTCTAGTAGTTTCTTGGTGGAGTCATTAGCATTTCCTATATATAATATCATGTCATCTGCAAATAATGATTTTTACTTCTTCTTTACCAATTTTGATGCCTTTTATTTCTTATTCTTGTCTGATTGCTGTGGCCATCTAGTACTATGTCGAATCAAAATGGTAAGAGTGGACATCCTTGTCTTTTTCCTGACCTTAGAGGAAAAGCTTTCAGCTTTTCACCACTGAGTATAAGGGTAGCTTTGGGTTTTTGTCATATATGACCTTTATTATGTTGAAGTACTTTCCCTCTATACCCAGTACATTGAGAGGTTTTTTTTTTATCATGAATGGATGCTGAATTTTGTCAAATGATTTTTCAGAAGTTGGTATATTTTATTAACCAATTTTACAGATGAGGAAACAAACATAAAACTGTTAACCTGTCCATGCTCCCGAAGCTAAAAAGTGGTACAGGTGAATTTAAGCCCCAGCAGTCTGGCTCCAGGGTTCTTCTTCTGTAATTGTTAAGCTAGACATTTATGTCTGAATTTGAAAATTATACATGACTGTAATATCAAGGGTATGTAAGACAACAACTAAAAGTGGAGGGAGAAAAGTACAAAGAAAACCAGAAAATATAAAATGGTTCAGGTGTCGGGAAAGAGAATACTTAAGATAAGAGTAATCATCTGTCCTAAACAACAATGAGAAGCCATGAAGAATGAGGACTGATAATCAGTTACTGCCTAAGGCAGTAAGGAAACTGTTAGTAGCTTTCAGTACTGCTGGGTGATAAGAAAATGGTGCCGAGGTATATAAATCTTTCAAGAGAGAAGTATGCTAAAAGAAGGAAAACCACTAAAATGAAAGATTTAATAGGCTCATCTGGTTCAAACTATTTTCAGATAGAGTAGATCTATCCTCCCCATAATTTCCCTTTGAGCTGTATTCATCATTTATGTTGAGTTTCCAAAGCAGGGAAACACATTCAAAGAACTTGAACCTTGAGATTTAAATTAACATATCATATGTGCAAAAAGAGGCCCTTCGGCCCTCTCTCTGCAAAGGAGGGTTTAACCAACCTCAATTGAGTCTGTAAAGAAAAGTAGTATTTCTTAAATCCTCTGTGTTCTTGTATCAGGTTGTGACTCTTTTAAGCGACTCACCAGAATGCCAATCCTATTTAAATAAGATACATCTATATGAAATAGAAAACATTTCACTAGGTAAAAGGTATAGAAGACGTACAAAGGAAAGAATTTTGTTTTAACAGAATATACCTACATAAATCAGGAGTGATATCTCTTTGCTGATCTTACTTAGCCATGAAGCATGAAGTCGATCAGATAAAAAGGCCAAATTAAGATCGATAAACATGGCTGGGAAGTACTGCTCTGTTTACATTTACTTTCTTCTCCTACCAAGTTTGTTCGCAATAAGACAACGTTCACATTGAGGCAATAAACACAAGAACATATGTGATTTTTTTTTTAAATGTGCCCTTTGACTGTCAATTTCTCCCAAACAGGTGTTGGCTAAATGATTATAAATTGGCCTCTGGATACACCTCTTCAACTGAGCCATACAGGGCTGGTGATAATATAATTAAACCTAAAAACATCAGGCTGGTGAATGCTTTCCATCTGTTTGGCAATAATGTTTAGTTAACAATAGTCTTTAAAAGAAGCACCTTCAACTTCAGTTCTTAAAGTTATTTATAGAGCCATTCTTAACACACCAGCACTCCTGCTAACAAGAGCTTTAGCCACTTGGAAATTATTAGCCATACGGCTGTATACAAAAAGAAATGACTGCATTTAACATCTGTATCTTTCCAAATTTACACACTTCAACCTCATTTAAAGTCATTTCTTAATGAACAGTGCTATGGCACTGCATTAATATTATAGTTGCATGCACAAAGATCATAAGGAGCCAAACATTTTTTTAATGCCAACAGTAGGCTAATCTGTAATGAAGCTGTCAGCATAAAGGACAAAATAATAGCTTCTTTAACCCTCAAACAGAATTTGTTCATTTGTGGACTAGAACACATCAATTTAAAAACTGCTCATGGCTTTGCTCACCTTTATAAAGACAAAAATCTAATTTGGTACTAATTTGATACAATTGTCTTTCCAATAAAAGGCTCCTAAAACCATTTTTTATTTCATGATAAAACAAGTACTATAACTAAAACTGTCATGAAATAATTACCTTGGATAGCATACCTTATTGAGAGAATACAATTAATCATTTTTCACACTCACTTATCAGCACTCTATTAGCATATGGTCTAACAGAAGAGATTATTCCATCTTTGCCGTAGTAATATATAGAATGACTGCCTCTAACGGAGGAAAAAAAAAACCAGACAATTTATCCCTTAAGGATCAGCCTCATCTGTTCAATTCCACCAGCACAAAGAGACTTGACCACTCTTCTTTCCTAACGGTGGTAGGAAAAACTCCAACTGATGATAGTCTGGGTTTTTTTCTGATGATAGAATAAGGAAGGCCTGATATTTAACTAGGTACCACTTTGGAGAAGACAGGAAGGGTGGGGAAGTGTATCAAAGGCATCAAATGATTTCTTTTAAACATATGAAGAATACATTTGGAGAAAAGAGAGAGATGCTACTATAAAGACACTATCATTGTAGGGAGGAAGAGTGAAGACTTCCCTCTGGTAAGAAAAGTGTCACTCTTGAATCTTTTTACGTATTTAATTTAAATGTTGACATCCAAAGTATGTAAGTCTCTAAAAATAACTTTAGCTCCAATTCCTTTAAAAAGAAAGAATTCCTTTAAAAAGAAAGATTACATGAGTAATTTGAGGGAACATCTATCCCTAATTTGGTGCCAGTTACTTCACAGGACTCCAGAACAATTAATAAAAGTTATTAAAAAAAGTCTATAGAGGTAGTCATATTGGACAAACCCAGTTTTTCCCTTAATGATATCACCAGTCCTATTCATGTTTGCTAGATGTAATCTGAATGGACTTCAGTTATGCAAGTTATACTACTGGGAATTCACACATAAATAAACATAACAGAAAAGAATGGGATCAACATAAAAAGAAGCCAGAGAAAATATAAAAGCCCAATTCTGCAAGCTAGATAGTTTTTCTCAACAGAGTTTCAGATGGATAAGATTATACTCACTGTACTCTGTTAGAAAACTAACTTAACCATTATTTTTTTTTTTTTAAGATTTTATTTATTTGCAAGAGAGAGAATGAGAGACAGAAAGCATGAGAGGGAGGAGGGTCAGAGGGAGAAGCAGACTCCCTGCTGAGCCGGGAGCCCGAGTGGGACTGGATCCCCGGACTCCAGGATCATGACCTGAGCCAAAGGCAGTCGCTTAACCAACTGAGCCACCCAGGCGCCCACCATTATTGTTATTAAGTGAACTCATCTTGGCAGCACTGCAGGAGCTAACAATGCTACTCTTCTGCAGAAATGGTTTTAAGCAACAAACCCAGAGCACTAAATCTTTGCTTTCCCCCCGCCAATACCATGTGATGATAATCAAGTTATCTATATTTACTGCTAAAAGCCCATCTCATGTCATATGCTTAATATTCAAACTGTATTTCCACTCTTACTTAATTCCATACCTTATTCTCATGAGAGATCTCTTACAAAATTTCAACTACCAGAAATAGTCCTAGGTGACCTTTAATCTTTAATACCAACAACTCCCCTCACTGGGCCCTTTCTCTTTCTTTGACACCAGAAGGCTAGCAACATTCTTGTCCCACTGCCCAGCAACTCCAAAAGCAAAAGATGTTGGAGTCTACAGCTCTTGTACATCAGAAGTTGCAGTGTCAAGAGCATCAGCATGAACAGACTGTGTAGAGGCACTTCTCTCGTGTTATGCCATTAAACCAATCTGTTCTTGATGGTCATTTGCTCACAAAAGTATTTCACTGATGAGAATTCAAATATGAAGAGTAAAATTTCACATGGATACTTACAACTCTGGTCTAAAGGGTATTTTCATTTTACTACTTTCAAGGATCTATGTTTAGCAAAGCATAAAAGGTACCCCTAAGATTTAAGGAAAACAAAACAAAACAAAATCCTTACAGGTCCTACCCGTAAGTTTTTAACTGTGCCAGAACTTTCAACATGGCATATTATCATGAAGTGAACAAACAATCAAAAAAGGATACTGCTTTGTGGATTGATGGCAAAGTCAAAAAATCACCAACCAACTCAGAACACACTGAAATATCTTTTTGAGGCAGGATGAGGTCTCTAGGCTTCTATAAAACCTAGAAATCTCTTCAAAGGTAGGATACAAAAGACCAAATCCACTCACACTGTATGGAGGTAGCACTGAAGATCCACATTTCTTTCTCATTATTAAAATCCAAAATACCATAATTCAAAGTATACTTTGTTTGCAGAAACAAAATTAACTCCTAAAAACACCTCCTATTTCAGTTTATCTAGTATCTGTCTTAACTACAGGCAAATTGGGGCAGGAAAGGGGAGAAAAGAACCACATTAGAAATGCAAGCAATACAACTAAACTGGTAAATAACTAATTTCTCTATAAGAAAACAACTAATTTTAGATTTCTTTAAATGCCCAGACATTTGCAAAGGTTTTAGTATGCTAATTTTTTAATTAAAAGATATTTCAGCAGTGAAAGCTCTTTCATATGCACTACTGATTCTTCATCAAACGTTAACTTTCCAACTTAACACCAGTATAGCGGGTGGCAGCCTGAAGGTTTACCATCTGCTGCTACCCAAAGTCACTGTGGCCACCTTCAGAACATATGCATCAAAGCCTGAAGATAAGAGACTGCCCAAAATTGCCTAAGTCAGCATAAGGGGGATGACGAACCCAGAGGCAGGCAACAGGCAAGCTACCAGAAAATACAGAACATCATGAACCAACAGTCACCTCTTAGAATATATACCCAAGGTCACAGGGGACTCTAGTGGCTGAACAAAAAGCCAAGAGAAATACTCCCTCTAATGGGATTTACTTAAGTAAATTAAGTAAATGTGATGATTTTTTCCCTTAAAAAAAAAGGGGGGGGTGGGTTACTCATATTTAAAGTCACCCATAATTCTATTAAAATAAGCATACAATGAATAAAATGAAATACAAAAGCTAAGGTGTTTTAATCAGTCTATGAATAATCATAAAGGTATTTTTTTATGCAGTCATAAAATAAGGTACTTTGTTCTGAAAGGTTTGTTTTCTAGGTACCATCATACACACAATCCAAATGTTACCCAAGGAAAATGTACTTTTTGAGATGAGGTTTAATAATATCTACAAAATAGCAATTAAAAACCCTGATTTCTGGCTACTCAAAAATGTCATTTATTTAAAGTAATGATTCTATTTGCCACAATACTCCATACAGAAACAAAGTATTGTAGTGTCTTTTAAAATATTAAAAACAGAGAATCTCAAGAACCTGGCTATATTCAATCATAATACTGGATAACCGGCATATATTCATCTTAAAACAAATGGACTAATAATGAAGTTGTCCTGTACGTCATCTTTGCCTCCTGGGGTTTGTGGGTTCTTTCCCCATATTTTAAATTCAGTTAGGAGAAAAATCAATATAGAAAATATTTTTTAGAAAATAATACCAAAAGCATCTTTTAATTCTTGGCTTTAAAATAGCAACAGATGCATTTGGTTTACCGTAATTCTAATCTTAATCCAGATTTTTACAAATTCTTCAAAGCTTCTGTAGGGAATTAGTTATAAATTAATTTACAACTAGGACATTATTAAGTATTTATGTACCATAAGAACTGTCATAATGAAGCCCATTTGTCCTGCCCTCTATTTAAACTGAATATAGCCCTAATCTGTTGAGTGCAACTACCCATGGTCTCCATAACCTAATACAACACTGTATTGTGAGTGTATGCCCCACGTGAACTCAATTTATGCCTTTGTATTCTTAGTAACTTCAATAATAACATGGTGATTTTTTTAAGAATCATAGCTTGTCATTGTGATAGCTAAAAATAAATGCTACTAGAATAACTTTATCTTCAAAGATATGTTATGAATATATTATGAATCATAATATTAGAAAAAGAAAATAAGCATATTTTGGTGGTGTTAAAACAGATTTGCAAATACAAGTAATTTACTCAAAATGCAAAGGCCACTCATGCCTATATAGTTTCATTCCTTCAAGAGGCACTGAAATAGGATTAGCAAAGCTTATTTTCTTTGACAGACTTATTATCAGGATCAGAAAAGATTAAAAGGATTCCAAAAATGTTTCTCCATTTCCCATCTAGAAATCACTTAGCCAAACCCCTGGATTATTCATCTTTAGCAAACAGCTAACTCTAGTCCTACCCTAAAGCAATGCAAAATATATGTTTTTCTCCAGAAAATAATCCAGGGAGTAATTATTTCAACCACAAACATGAATTTAAAATCTTTTATATTCCTATTAGCCAAATGTCAATGAATGTAAGCCATTCCTCAAAGATGTCTCCTAACAGGAATGTGAGGTTAACGATTTAGTGAACAAAAAAGTTATCACAAAAATATCTTTTACATACATATATGAAAAAAGAGTTTTACTTAGTATAATTTTTCAAATCCTAAGTCTATACATCTATCACTTCAGAAAACCTGTTTCCAAAGGACATGTGTCTTTGTAAGAAAACTGGATATAAATATAGCAGAAGGCAGAATATAAAAGACAGAAAAACTGGGTTTAAAACAGACATGCTGAAGAGCTAGGAAAAACATCCACTTACGAGGCTCTTCTCAGATCCAAATGCTTTAAAAGCTAGATCTCTACACCTTTGTCATTCTCATTGTGATTGTCTGTTTTCTGTTTTTTTGAAGAGACTTGCCCAAGGCCACAAAGGGATTATGCAAAAGAGAGGTTAAAACGCTGAAGTTCTGGGTTTTCAGGCCCAAGTTCAGCTCATGCCATTCAATTCCATAATGAAACCATTTATTCTATTTCTCTGGTTTGAATTCTGAAGTTCACTTGGGATAATGATTTGACACTGTTAAATTCAGATGAAAATTCAATTAAAAGTATAGTGTGTTGTAGTTAGCTTTAGATCCTATTTCCATTTGCTAGAAAAACCTAATACTCTAGTGCTGCTATAAACTATATCCATTCATACTCTGCTTTAGTATTTCCATTCTGCTGCCAGATATGCTCTATAAATATACTCAAGTCAATTTATAGGCCCTGAAAACTGCGATTAAAAAAGCAAATATGTCCACATAGTTTTGACAAAGTGTTCAGAATCAGTGCAGTATGTACACAGTTAATAAATGCAATCTTAGGGGCGCCTGGGTGGCTCAGTTGGTTAAGCGACTGCCTTCGGCTCAGGTCATGATCCTGGAGTTCCAGGATCCAGTCCCGCATCGGGCTCCCTGCTCAGCAGGGAGTCTGCTTCTCCCTCTGACCCTCCTCCCTCTCATGCTCTCTGTCTCTCATTCTCTCTCTCTCAAATAAATAAATAAAAATCTTTTAAATAAATAAATAAATAAATAAATAAATAAATGCAATCTTATAATGATAACCACACAGAGGCTACATCTTCAAGTCAATCAATACATATCCAACTGAACTGCCAATGTCAAAGGTAGCCTGATTCCAATTCAGAAGAAAATGCCTCAAGAGCAAGAAAGCTTTAAATGCTATTATTTTTAAATGTGGGGGGGTGGGGGACAGAAGGAGAGAGAATCTTTTTTTTAATTAACATATAATGTATTATTTGTTTCAGGGGTACAGGTCTGTGATTCATCAGTCTTACACAATACCCAGCGCTCACCACAACACATACCCTCCCCAATGTCCATCACCCAGCCACCCCATCCCTCCCAACCCCCTCACTCCAGCAACCCTCAGTTTGTTTCCTGAGATTAAGAGTCTCTTATGGTTTGTCTCCCTCTCTGGTTTCTTCTTGTTTTATTTTTTCCCCTCTTCCCCTATGATCCTCTGCCTTGTTTCTCAAATTCCACATATCAGTGAGATCATATGATAATTGTCTTTCTCTGACTGACTTATTTCACTTAGCATAATACTATGCTAAGAGAACTCTAGTTCCATCCACATCATTACAAATGGTAAGCTTTTTTTTTTTTTTTTTTTTG
>NW_028038035.1:0-501 GCF_054177405.1 Leptonychotes weddellii | reverse complement strand
TGTGTGCTATTCATACGGGTTGATGAATTTTTCAGAGAAAGACTCACTGGTTAAGTTCAGAGTGCTGACAAGTAGTAAAGTTTAGCTTAAGAAGTTCAGAAACCCCATTCTCTCTTCTTTTTATAACCAGAAATTTTTGGAAATAACATTACGTAAAAATCTTTAGAAGTTTAGACTACCTAAGATGTTTTTATTTATTTATTTATTTATTTTTATTTTTTTATAGTGAATTTTATTTTATTTTTTTAAATTTTTTTATTGTTATGTTAATCCCCATACATTACATCATTAGTTTTAGATGTAGTGTTCCATGATTCATTGTGCATAACACCCAGTGCTCCATGCAGAACGTGCCCTCCTCAATACCCACCACCAGGCCAACCCATCCTCCCACCCCCCTCCCCTCTAGAGCCCCCAGCCTGTTTTTCAGAGTCCATCATCTCTCATGGTTCGTCCACCCCTCCGATTTCCCCCGCTTCATTTTTCCCCTCCCGCTACCTT
>NW_028038034.1:0-501 GCF_054177405.1 Leptonychotes weddellii | reverse complement strand
CGGGGCCGCGGCCGGCGTGAGGCGGGGTCCGGGAGGGCGAGCGAGGAGCAGGGACGGACGTCGGCGGAGGGGCGGGGCCGCGGCCGGCGTGGGCGGGGCCCGGAAGGGCGAGCGCGGAGCCGGGACGGGACGTCGGCGGAGGGGCGGGGCCGCGGCCGGCGTGGGGCGGGGCCCGGGGAGTTGAGCGCGGAGCAGGGACGGGACGTCGGCGGAGGGGCGGGGCCGCGGCCGGCGTGGGGGCGGGGCCCGGGGAGGGCGAGCGAGGAGCAGGGACGGGACGTCGGCGGAGGGGCGGGGCCGCGGCCGGGGCGCGGCCGGCGTGGGGCGGGGCCCGGGCGGGGTGCGTACGGAGGTAGGAAGAGGCGGCCGCAGACTTTCCGGTCGGCCCCTCGTTCGCTGCCGCGCGCCGGCCGGCTGGCCGCTCGGGTCGGTTGGCAGCTGCCTGGTGTCCGAGGGATCCGGCCGCTGCTTCCCTACTTCCGGGGAGCTGTTTCGGGCAGT
>NW_028038033.1:0-501 GCF_054177405.1 Leptonychotes weddellii | reverse complement strand
TCTAGTAATTTGGGGGTGGAGTCTTTTGGGTTTTCCACATAAAGTATCATGTCATCTGTGAAAAGAGAGAGTTTGACTTCTTCTTTGCAATTTTGAATATCTTTTATTTCTTTCTGTTGTCTGATTGCTGTTGCTAGGACTTCTAGTACTATGTTGAACAATAGCGGTGAGAGTGGGCATCCTTGACGTGTTCCTGATCATAAGGGAAAGGCTCTCAACTTTTCCACATTGAGGATGATATTCGCTGTGGGTTTTTCATAGATGGATTTTATGAACTTGAGGAATATTCCCTCTATCCCTATACTCTGAACAGTTTTAATCAGGAAAGGATGCTGTATTTTGTCCAATGCTTTCTCTGCATCGATTGAGAGGACCATATGGTTCTTCTCTCTCTTCTTATTAATGTGTTCTATCACATTGACTGATTTGCGAGTGTTGAACCACCCTTGCATCCTGGGGATAAATCCCACTTGGTCATGGTGGATGATCCTTTTAAAATAT
>NW_028038032.1:0-501 GCF_054177405.1 Leptonychotes weddellii | reverse complement strand
TTTTTTTTTTTTTTAGATTTTATTTATTTATTTGACAGAGAGAGAGCACAGGCAGGGGGAGCAGGAGAGGAAGAAGCAGGCTCCCCGCTGAGCAGGGAGCCCGATGTGGGGCTTGATCCTAGAACCCTGGGATCCCACCCTGAGCCAGAGGCAGATGCTTAACCGACTGAACCACCCAGGCACCCCTATCACCATGCTTCTTTTTTTTAAATTTTACTTTATTATGTTATGTTAATCACCATACATTACATCATTAGTTTTTGAGGTAGTGTCCCATGATTCATTGTTTGCGTATAACACCTAGTCCTCCATGCAGAACGTGCCCTCTTTAATACCCATTGCCAGGCTAACCCATGCCTCCACCCCCCTCCCCTCTAGAACCCTCAGTTTGTTTCTTAGAGTCCATAGCCTCTCATGGTTCGTCTCCCCCTCCGATTCCCCCCGTTCATTTTTCCCTTCCTAATAACTTATTTTTTTTAATATATAATGTATTATTTGTTT
>NW_028038031.1:0-501 GCF_054177405.1 Leptonychotes weddellii | reverse complement strand
AGCTGTACAATCTTCAACAAGTGACGTTATCTCTAAATCTCAGTTTCCTGGGGCGCCTGGGTGGCTCAGTCGTTAAGCGTCTGCCTTCGGCTCAGGTCGTGGTCCCGGGGTCCTGGGATCGAGCCCCGCATCGGGCTCCCTGCTCCGCGGGAAGCCTGCTTCTCCCTCTCCCACTCCCCCTGCTTGTGTTCCCTCTCTCGCTGTGTCTCTGTCAAATAAATAAATAAAAAATCTTAAAAAAAAAAAAATCTCAGTTTCCTCCTCTGTAAAATGAGGTTAGTAATATATATCTTCCTAGATAGTTTATTAAGATCGAATATGACATTTTACGGAGAGCAGTATAACAGAGTGGGGACTCTGCATTCAAACTGAAGTTTGAGTCTAAATCTTCTTAGTAGTTGGGAAAACTTGGGCAATTTCCTCACCTTCTCTGGATTAGTCAGGATTGACTGAGCTATGCTGCACTAACCAGCACTCTCCAAAACTCAGAGACTTGACATA
>NW_028038030.1:0-501 GCF_054177405.1 Leptonychotes weddellii | reverse complement strand
CATCGCGGTTTCAGCCTGGACACCTGGGTCTCGGCAGCGTTTCCGGCCCCTCTCAACTCGGGGACCGGCTCCGTGCCCGGGGCAAGCGTGGCGCAGCAACCCGCACGCACAGTAGTGCCCGTCCCCGCAGAAGTGGGGGTGTTGGCAGGAGCGGCGGCTCAGCGCCGGGAAGTTATCCAGCGCCCAGGCCCAGGCCTGTTCTCGGCTCAGGCCCGGCGGCACGTGGGGCTCCGGACGTGCCCGCCAGCAAGACAGCTCTTCCAGCGTCGGCAGGTGCGGATCCATAGCTTGGGTCTCCCGAGCGGGCGGGGCGCGCCGCCAGTCTAGGAGAAGAGGCAAACGATGGAGGCCGGCGCTGAGCGGGGCCTTTTATACTGCTCTGGCGGGTCTAGGAGGTAGGAAAAGACAATCCAAATCCTTGGAGTATTTGCCCTGCAAATTGCCTCAGAGCCTGATAGGATTAAGGAGAAAATCGCATCATTCTGGCGGGCGCTGTTGAAA
>NW_028038029.1:0-501 GCF_054177405.1 Leptonychotes weddellii | reverse complement strand
ATACTGAAAATAATTCTTATTTTCCAATTTTTATCAGTATAGAATTTTATTACACGTATTGAAAATCTTATTTGAAAATTTAAGTCATTCATTTTTCTAGTTGTTCAAAATTTGAATCCCTAGGGAAAAACAATTAGCACTAAATTTAGAAGATTAAATTTAGTGAATACTCTATCTTTGTATCATTATCATTTTTTTATTTATTTATTTTATTTATTTATTTTTTTATTCTTATGTTAATCCCCATACATTACATCATTAGTTTTAGATGAAGTGTTCCATGATTCATTGTTTGTGCATAACACCCAGTGCTCCATGCAGAATGTGCCCTCCTCAATACCCACCACCAGGCTAACCCATCCTCCCACCCCCCTCCCTTCTAGAACACTGTTTGTTTTTCAGAGTCCATCGTCTCTCATGGTTCGTCTACCCCTCCGATTTCCCCCATTTCATTCTTCCCCTCCTGCTACCTTCTTCTTCTTTTTTTTTTCTTAACATATA
>NW_028038028.1:0-501 GCF_054177405.1 Leptonychotes weddellii | reverse complement strand
AACTTCAACAAAGAGATAGAAAACATAACAAGGTACCAAACAAAAGTCATAGAGCTGAAGAATACAATAGATGAACTGAAAAATAAACTGGAGCAGTGCAACAGAAGACTAGATGAAAAAGAAGAATGGATCAGCAATCTGGAAGATGAGATAGTGGAAATCATCCAATTAGAGGAACAAAAGAAAACCGAATTAGGGGGCACCTGGGTGGCTCAGTCATTAAGCATCTGCCTTCAGCTCGGATCGTGATCCCAGGGTCCTGGGATCAAGCCCCGCGTGGGGCTCCCTGCTTAGCGGGAAGCCTGCTTCTCCCTCTCCTACTCTCCCTGCTTGTGTTCCCTCTCTTGCTGTCTCACTCTCACTCTGTGTCAAATAAATAAATAAATAAAATCTTTAAAAAAAGGAAAACAGAATTAAACAAAGTGAATATAGTTTAAAGGACACATGGGACAATATCAAGAGAAATAATATCTGCAAACAGAGGTCCCAGATAGAGAAGAG
>NW_028038027.1:0-501 GCF_054177405.1 Leptonychotes weddellii | reverse complement strand
TATAAAGCAGTTCCCAAGTTCTGAGGGTACCCAGGGGAGAAGACTTCTAGATGTCAGGCTCAAATATCTTCAGAGAGAGTGACAGCAAGCTGTGACAATCTGACAGATTTTCCTGGTTTGTAGTTCAAACGTGTCTGCTGATCCCTGAGTGGCCCACAGAGCAACAGGGACGAAGACCGTCTCTATGTGAGCTGCTCTGGCGGTTTTTCTGAAGTTTACATCGTGTTGTTTGCATTTACTTTTCAGGACTTCAGGGAAAAAAGCAGTTTGAGTCCAACTCAGAAAGGTGGGAGAAAAATCGTAATGTTAGTTTTGAGACTTGTAGTCGGACATATTAGGAAGATAGAGAACATCAGGATCTAGTCCAGATTTTAATGAACAGGACTGGAATCAAGTAATCACTCTGGTGTGTTATTGAAACATTTTTCCTCTACAGTCACCCTTATTTCTACTAAGTATAGCCAAATTAACAGTAATTTGCTCACCAAGTAATTGTAGTTT
>NW_028038026.1:0-501 GCF_054177405.1 Leptonychotes weddellii | reverse complement strand
TGTCTGTGCGCCTGTGTGTGTGTGTCTATGCACCTGTGTGTGTGTGTCTGTGCGCCTGTGTGTGTCTGTGTGCCTGTGTGTGTGTGTCTGTGCACCTGTGTATGTGTGTGTCTGTGCGCCTGTGTGTGTGTGTCTGTGCGCCTTTGTGTGTGTGTATCTGTGCGCCTGTGTGTCTGTGCGCCTGTGTGTGTGTGTCTGTGCGCCTTTGTGTGTGTGTCTGTGTGCCTGTGTGTGTGTGTCTGTGTGCCTGTGTGTCTGTGTGCCTGTGTGTGTGTGTACCTGTGTGTGTGTGTGTATGTGTGCCTGTGTGTGTGTGTGTCTGTGCATCTGTGTGTGTGTGTGTCTGTGCATGTGAGTATGTTTGGAGACTGACACCTGTCTCAAAGGCCACCATTACAGGAGTAGGTGTCACCATGGAAGATTCCAGTGGAAAAGAGGAGTGTTATCATGTGGGGTGCAGGGGTGATAAAAAAGGGGTCCTGATGGATTTTGGGCCTGGGG
>NW_028038025.1:0-9862 GCF_054177405.1 Leptonychotes weddellii | reverse complement strand
ACCAGGGAGCCCGATGCGGGGCTTGATCCCAGGACCCCGGGATCATGACCTGAGCCGAAGGCAGACGCCCAACCGACTGAGCCACCCAGGCGCCCCAATGACTTTGTATTTTTTTTTTTGAAGATTTTATTTATTTATTTGACAGAGAGAGAGATAGCGAGAGCAGGAACACAAGCAGGGGGAGTGGGAGAGGGAGAAGCAGGCTTTCCATGGACCAGGGAGCCCGATGCGGGGCTTGATCCCAGGACCCCGGGATCATGACCTGAGCCGAAGGCAGACGCCCAACTGACTGAGCCATCCAGGCGCCCCCATTTTTTTGTCTTTGATGTAAGTTTCTCCCTTACTGGCTAATCCTTAAAAAGAATCTATGATGAATTGCTACATTAAAAATATAACCTGATATTAGTGAATGGGGCCCCTAATTATACGTATTGTTTTGCTTCCCCAAGTCGTTGGGGTCTCCAACACTAGGCAAGGGAAGAGTTTGATGAGAAAAGCCAAGCAGGGAACAGAAAGCCAGCCTCCCCTGCAGTGTGCCAGGGATGGAGTCTCCCAAGAGACTCAGCCTGATAGACAGGATGATCATAAATACCCTGAAAATGTTAGTGTGGGTTCTAAGCGATATCAGGAAAAAAAAAAAACCTGCAAAAACAAAATGCAAACCATCCATCCTTTTTGCTCCTGTCTAAACAGGCTGTCATTGAAGAGTCGCTGCACACGCTGCCCCTTCTGGAAGAATCATCATGAGTATAACTGCTTGCTCGTTGTCCGACTCCCTTGGTACACCACAGTCCCCACGAGGATGGAGACCAGGGCTCTTGTGCCAAGTGACCTTCATCTCCGACCTTAAGGAAGTGTTAAAACTCAAATACTCCCCCTAGTATCTGTTATCTCCATTTACACATCCACAGGGTGGACACAACCTCGAGTTCGGCCAGTAATTCCAATGCCAGGCAGTGTGCACGCACTTCTGCTGAGAGCCACTCACGACTGAAGGGCAGGGGTTGTGTGGGGGTGAGATGGAACCGAAAGATCTAGGCAGGCCAGTTACGAAGCCAGTGACAGAGGAGGAGGCAGAAGGACCTGGAAGAAAATCACCATTTTGCTGAGTCAACTCTGAACCTGCCCAGAAGTGACTTGAGGGTGCCTCAAATCTGGCCTTCCAGACAATCTGTATGAGCTCAGAGGATGACCTGGTCTGAAAGAGAGCACTCTTCCTGCCCCCACGATTGGATACTGCACCTGCAATCTCACTTGTCAACATTCTGGAAGCTTGACAACAGCACTGAGCTCAAAAACCACCACTGTGTGAAAGTAACTAGTCATCTCATATTTCCTTCTATCTAGACTGGGAATGTATCCCTGCTTTTTCCCTTAACTCGCTCCCCTTGGGCTATCTTTCTCCCAATGAGTTTATTTATATTTATCAGAAATGCATTAAAAATCACAGCATCACAGAGAAGAAAGCTAGAATAGAATGATGCTGCTTCCTATTAATCTGGAACCAGGGGCCAATTTAGTAAAAGCCCACATACACTTTCTGTGAATGTGAACTCATTTGCCAACTGAGTGTGTGTGTCCTCCCACCGATGCTGGAAAAAAATGCCAGTTTATTTCTCAAATGTATGTGCATTTGGAGGAATCGTGGAAGACCGGTACGGAGAATTCTCAGGGGCTTTTTCAAACTTCACATACTCCCTGGGAGATTCTGGAACTTCCCTCATACCAACCCCATTTCTCCAAGATTAAAAATCACTGCAGGGGGTGGCACCTGGGTTAAGGTCATGTCATGACCTTCGGCTCAGGTCATGATCCCAGCATCCTGGGATCAAGCCCTGCATTGGGCTCCCTGCAGGGAGCCTGCTTCTCCCTCTCCCTCTGCCTGCCTGTCTGCCTGCTTGTGATCTCTCTCTCTCTCTCTCTCTGTCAAATAAATAAATAAAATCTTAAAAAAAAAAAATCACTGCAGGGTAATGAGTGATGTTCCTGATGGATGTCAATTTCACCGGGCAGAGGCAGCAAACAAGTTGAGAATCGCTAAATTAAGCTCAAGATTAATAACCAAAGGCTCTTCACTCCTGTCCCGCCAGTTTTGCACATCCATTCCATTAGGAATCCCAGTGGAAATTGCATTAGCAAACCTATTAAAACCTGCCTCAGGAAAAGACAATTAGTCGAAATTCACATCTTTTATAAATTATATATAGTTTAGATCTTCCTGAATCTTTTCCAAATGGACTCTCCTCTCTTCTCCTGCCCAAAGTCAGGCCTTCATCATGCCACACAATTGCCTTACAATGGTTCTCAGTGACCTTAGTCTCATCAGCCTTCCAGGAAGTTTACCTCGCTCAACTAAGAGCCTAATTGGTTACTCTGTTTGAAACCCTTCCAAGGTTTGAATCTCCAAGCTTCACGGCAGGGCTTACAGAGCCCTCTATCACCTGGCCTTGCTTTGTCCCTGCAGCCACATCTCCTACTACTCCTCCTTTTGGTTTAAAGTTGTGATATTCAGCTATTAATACACAGAAGTCTCCTTAAACACACCACTGTGCTCAAGTCCTCCATGCCTTGGTAATGCTATTCATGCTTCTTGACGGGGCGCCTGGGTGGCTCAGTCAGTTAAGCGTCTGCCTACGGCTCAGGTCATCATGTCAAGGTCCTGGGATCGAGCCCCGGTAGTTGGGCTCCCTGCTCAGCGGGGAGCCTGCCCCTCAGCCACCACCCCCCTCCTGGCTCCTGCCCCCTTGCGCGCTCTCTCTTTCAGCCTCTCTCTCGCAAATAAATTTAAAAATCTTTTAAAAAAATACTTCTTGAAATATTCTTTCCTCTCTTTTTACATGGCAAACTCCTATTTATCCTGTAAAGGCTTGCTGATACATACCATCGCTCTGCGATATTCTACCTGACTTCCCCAGGCAATCTCTCTTCTCTCCTCTGTATCATTTCCGCCTCTTGTGCATATTTCTGTTGCTGCACTTGGCACATTGTAATGTAATGTTTGGCTTACACATCTCTCTGCCTTCTCTGCTAGACGGTGAATTCCTTGAGGCCAGTATCCATGTATATATTCCTATCTCTAGCTATAGGCACAGGGGTTGGCATATAGCAGCTCATAGTAATTGGTGAACTGAATGAAGCAGAAAAGAAAATGCACTTGTATTTCAAATCAAGAGATAGCCCTCGTGTCATTTAATGGAATCAGAAACCTTCAAGTTCAGCATAATCAGTAACTCTACAATCACCCTTGCCTGGGTCAATGCTTCTTCTGGAATATCTCCTAAAGCCATTCTAAGCCCACCAAAACTCCCTTAGGGGAGACTTCCGTCCCAACGTGTTTGAATAATAACGCATCAGCCTCCAATCTGATCTTACTTCCTCCCTTCTATCATCCAGGCCCACCTCCCATGTTGCCAAAGCTATCTTCTTGAAACCCTACAATTCCTCTTTTCCCCCAGTGGTTGCTCATCAACAATATGATAAAGTCCTCAGCCAGGTATTAAAGCTCCAGCAGACAGCTCCTAACTCATAACTACTTGATAAGAACGCTCCATTCAAAGCCCTGCCCCAAAGAGAGGAATAGTTAATAGAGCATTGAAAGATTAACCGTATATAGATTTAAAATATCTATATGGTGAAAAATGTCAGAGTCAGATCAAATACCAACTAGATAATGTATTTTAACCCATAGAACAGAATCTCTGTAACATACAAAGAGTTCTTAAAATCAACAACTGAATAAAAAATGCTAAGCGGGAGGGGGCGCCTGGCTGGCTCAGTCTGTGGAGCATGTGACATGATCTTGGGGTTGTGAGTTCAAACCCCATGTCAGATTTAAGATGACTGAAAAAGAAAGTAAGTCTTTAAAAAAAATGGTAAGCAGGAGGAAAAGTTCACTGAAAAACAAGTAAAGTGGCCAATCAACATATAAGATACTACCTCATTCATAGATAAACACAACTTAAGACAATAAGACATTATATTTTATGTATAAGACTGGCAAAAAGTAAAACTATGAATACCATGTGTTGGGAAGGACGTATATAAAAGTAACTTAAATAAACTGTTGGTGGTAATAGAAATGGTTATAAGCTATTTGCGGATAAATTTAACACTATCAAACAAAAGTAAAACCACACATACTTTTCTACCTGGAAATTACATTCTGAAGAATTCATTCCTACAGAAAAACCCACACCCAATGTACAAAAATAATAGTACAAGCTTTTTAAGCAGCACTCTTTAATGGTAATAAACTCCCCTCAAAATCGAAAATATCCACCAATGAAGGAACAGTTCAATAAATTATCATACAGCCATATGAGGGAATTCTATAGAGCTATTAAAACATTTTATATGTATTTATTCACATGAAAATATATCAGTGATATTCTTTTTTTTTTTTAAGATTTTATTTATTTGAGAGAGAGAGTGAGAGAGAGAGAGAGCACAAGAGGGGGGAGCGGGAGACGGAGAAGCAGACTCCCTGCCGAGCAGGGAGCCCGATGCGGGACTCGATTCCGGGACTCCAGGATCATGACCTGAGCCAAAGGCAGTCGCTTAACCAACTGAGCCACCCAGGCGCCCATATCAGTGATATTCTTTAAATGAAGTTATAATACATTCTTTAAATGAAGTTATAAAACATTATGTATAGTATGAGTAAATCTATAAAAATAATACATACACATAACCTTACATATATGTATAGTCAGTATGTAAGGATACAAGACTATGCTATTTATTTTTGATATGTATTTTATAAGTAAAAAGGTTAACCCTTATCAGGTTTCAAAGTTCAGCTTTTCAAAAGCTAACTGCTCCACAATGCTTTCCTGATCACCCCGACACCAATGAATCCCCTCCTCCCCTGAATTCGAATGGCACATATATCTCAATCTCACGAAACACAACATTCTCTAATGTGGTCATTTTCTGCACACGTCGTAGCTCTCCATCTAGATGGCAAGCTTAAAGGCGTGGAACCATATGTCAGGTCTTTTTCTAGATCCTGGGGCACCTGGAGAATGTGCTCAGTAGACCTGGTAGATGAAGTGAAAGAACAGAACCCTATGAAAACACCACTTAGACCTTTTTTTTCTTTTAAGTTCAAAGCAACAAACACTTACTGCGACACCATTTTCTATAGACAATTTGTGAGAGCAGTTTTAAATCTACAATAAAGTTGAGAGGAAGGGACAGAGATTTCCATTATGTATCCGCTGCCTACACACAGAAAGCGCTTCCCCATTATGACGATCACCCACCAGAATGGGCATTTGTTACCAAGGATGAACCCACATTAATACATAACCACCACAAGTTTATAGGTTACCTAAGGGTTAATTTTTAATGTCACATGTTCAGTGGGTTTGGACAAATGGACAATGACATGTACTCATTATTATATCATACAGAGTACTTTCACTGCTGGAAAAATCTTGTGTTCCGCCTATTTCTTGACCCTGAACCCTAACCCCCATTCTTTTTTTATTTTTTCCATAGCTGTGCCTTTACCAGACTGTCATATTGTTGGAATCCTACACTAAGCAGCCTTCTCAGATTGGCTTCTTTCACTTAATAATATGCATATAACTTTCCTCCATATCTTTTCATGGCTTAATAGCTTACTTCGTTTTAGGGCTAAATGATATTCAATTGTTTGGTTTTTCCATTTGCCTACTGAAGGATGTCTTGGTTGCTTCCACATTTGGGCAATTATGAATGAATCTGCTATAAATGGCTCCGTGCGGGTTTTTGTGTGGCCCTGTTTTCAACCCTTTTGGTTAAATACAAAGGGGTATGACCACTGGATCCAGGGCTAACAGTATGGTTACTTTTGAAACAAACCACCAAACTCTCTTCGCAAGTGGCTGGGCCATTTCATATTCATACCAGTAATGTAGGAGTTCCTGTCACTCCACACTCTCATCATCATTTGGTGTTATCAGCGTTCTGGATTTCAGACATTTGAGTGGGTCCTGGTCTCTCTTTACTATTTTAATTTGCATTTCCCCAACGACATAGACTGTGGAACATCTTTTCATATGCTTGTTTGCCATCTGTATATATGATTTGCTCAAGTGTCTGTTAAGGTCCTTGTACAATTTTTAAAGTGCGCTGTTTTCTAATTGCTGAGTTTTAACAATTCTATATATGTTGTAGATAACGAATTATCAGATGAGATTTCTGCAAACACGGTCTCGCATGGTCTATACCTTTCCTTCTATTGACATTGTCTTTCACAGGGCAATACTTTTTGATTTTCATGAAGTCCATCTTTTCAATTATTTCTTTCATAGATCATGTTTGGTGTTGTAAAAAGATGTCACCATATCAAAGGCTACCTAGGCTTTCCCCCATGATATCTCCTAGCAGTTTCATGCTTTAACAATTTACATTTAGGTCTGTGATCCATTTTCAGTTATGTTTTTGTGAAGAATGTACGGTTTGTGTTGAGATTCTTTTTCTTTTTTTTTTTCATACAGATGTCCAGAACCTGCACCATTTCTTGAAGAGACTATCAGTATTTCCTTCTATTGCATTTGCTCCTTTGTCAAAGATTGATCCCCTATGTATGTGTGGGTCTATTTCTGTGCTCTCTGTGCTGTTCCACTGCTGTATTTATTCCTTTTTTAAAAAAGATTTTATTTATTTATTTGACACAGAAAGAGAGAGAGCAAGTACAAGCAGGGGGAGTGGCAGAGGGAGAGGGAGAAGCAGGTTGCCCACCCCGAGCAGGGAGCATGACGCAGGGCTTGATCCCAGGACCTGGGAGCTGAGGGCCAATGCTTAACTGACTGAGCCACCCAGGTACCCCTGCTGTATTTATTCTTTTACCAATACCACACTTCCGTGATTACGCTAACATTTCCTTGATGTGAAGTCAAATAGTGCCAGTCATTCAAGATTTTTCCTCTGTTCTGTATCGCATTAGCTGTTTGGGGGTGTTTGTCCATATACTTGTTAGAATCATTTGTCAAGGGGCAACTGGGTGGCTCAGTCAGTTGAGCATCCAACACTTGGTTTCAGCTCAGGTCATGAACTGAGGGTCGTGAGATCAAGCCCTGCATTGGGCTCCATGCTCAGTGTAGAGTCTGCTTGTCCCTCTCCCTCTGCTCTTCCCCCTGTTCTCTCTCCCTCCCCTCCCTTCATAAATAAAATCTTTAAAAAAAGAATCATTTATCAATAGCCACAAAATAGCTTTCTAGGATTTTTATTAGTATTGCACTGAATCTATAGATCAAGAACTGATATCTTTAGAATACTGTGTCTTATTTATGAATATGCACTCTCCATTTTATTTTTAATTTTGTTCATTATAGTTTTATAATTTTCCTCATATAGATCTTGTATATATTTTGTTATATTTAGACCTAAGTATTTTAGTTTTAGGGGTACTAATATAAATGGTATTGTACTTTAAATTTCAAATTCCACTTGTTCATTGTTGGTATGTAGGAAAATCACTCACTTTTGCATGCTATACTTTTGCTTTGCAATCTTGCTGTAAAAGCATATTCCAAGAGAATTTTTTTGATCTTTTTATATTTTATACATAGACATTCATGTTAACTGTAAACAAAAACAGTTTCATCAATTTCTTCCCAATCTGTATACATGTTATTTACTTTTCTTGCCTTATTGCATTAACAAGGAAACCTAGTACAATGTTGAAAAGGAGTGGTAAGAGGGGGCAAGCTTACCCTTGTACCTAACCTTAGTGTGAAAGCTTCTAGTTTCTCATTAAGTATAATGTTACCTGCAGGTTCTCTGTAGGTAATCATTATCGGGTTGAGAAAATTTCCCTCTATTCTTAGTTTCTTGAGAGTTTTTATCAAGAAATAATGTTGGATTTTGTCAAATGCTTTCTCTGCATCTATTAAGAGGATCATGTGATTTTGCTTTTTCCATCTTTTGATTATAAGAAGTGTGAGAGCTGAAGCCATAAAACTAGAAGAAAATATAAGCAGTAATTTCTTCAACATTGGCCATAGTAACATTTCTCTAGATAGGTCTCTTCTATCAACCAACCAACCAATCATTAATTTTTAAGAAAGCAAAAATAAACTATTAGGACTACACCATAATAAAAACTTTTGTACAGCAATGGAAACCGTCAACAAAATGGCAAGAAAACCTACTGCATGGGAGAAGATATTTACAAATGATATATCCCATAAAGGGTTAAGAATTTGTATAAAATCAACACACACAGAAAAACAATTTGATTGAAAACGGGCAGAGGACTTGAATAGACATTTCTCCAAAGAAGACATCCAGGTGACCAACAGACACATGAAAAGATGCTCAACATTGCTCATCATCAGGGAAATGCAAATCAAAACCACAATGAGCTACCATCTGTTAGAAGTGTTAGTATCAAAAAGACAAGAAATAGCAAGTATTGGTGAGGATGTGGAGAAAAAGGAACCTGCATGCACTGTTGGTGAGATTGTAAATTGGTGCAGCCACTGTGGGAAACAGTATGGTCGTCCCTCAAAAAGTGAAAAATAGAATTACCATATGATGCAGTAATTCCACTACTGGGTGTTTACACAAAGAAAACAAAAACACTAATTCAAAAACATATGAATCTCTATGTTTATTGCAGCATTATTTGCAATGGCCAAGATATGCAAGCAACTCATGTGTCTACTGATAGATGAATAATTAATGATGTGCTATACAAATAAATGGAATATTACTCAAAGATTAAAAAAAGAATGAAATCTTGCTATGACAACTTGGATGGACCTAGAGGGTATTATGCTAAGTAAAATAAATCAAAGAAAAATACCAACTGATTTCACTTATATGTGGCATCTAAACAACAAATGAACAAACTAAAAGCAGAAATAGACCCATAAATACAGAGAACAAAGTGATGGTTGCCAAAGGAAATGGGAGTGGGAGGGATGGGCAAAATGAGTGATGGGAAGTGGGATACAGGCTTCCAGTTATGGAATAAATAAGTCATGGGGATGAAAGGTACAGCATGGGGAATACAGTCAATGGTAGGGTGACAGATGGCAGCTATGTTTGAGTGAGCATAGAATAATGTATAGACTTTTAAAATCACTATGTTCTACACCTGAAACTGGTATAGCAATGTCAACTTTGCTTCAATTTAAAATAATAAAATAAAATAAAAATTATTTTGAGGTGTAATTTTTTTGGTATTTGTCCTGCTTGGTGTTCTCTGAGCTTCCTGGACCTGTGATTTGGTGTCTACTATTACTGTGGAGAAATTCCCCACTGTTATTGCCTCAAATATTTCTCCTTCTGTTCCCCTCTGTCTTTCTTCTCCTTCTGGTATTCCTATTACATGTTACACATATTATAGCTGTCCCCTCACTCCTTAGGTGGAACAAGATGGCTAAAATGGGCTGCTGCTGAATACTTCCTTTCCCCTGTTTACTTAAGCTCTGATAATATTCCAGTAGGTTAGGCTCTGGTTAACTAGTTTCCCATGATGGCAGGCCTTGTTAGGAACAGAGTGCTCTGGTACATTTTTAAATGGTTTTTATTGCGGGGTTGGGGGGGAGCGCCTGGATGGATCAGTCAGTTAAACATCTGACTTCGGCTCAGGTCATTGATCCCAGGGTCCTAGAATCAAGCCCTGCCCCAGACTGCCCACTCAGCAGGGAGTCAGCTTGTCCCTATCCCCTTCCCTCTCCCCTACCCCCCACACTCATGCTCTTTCTCAAACAAATTAAATCTTTTAAAAATAAATAAATAAAATAAAATGGTTCCTTTCGGAACCTGGATGGCTCAGTCAGTTAAACAGCTGACTCTTGCTTTCCGCTCAGGTCATGATCTCAGAGTCCTGGGATAGAGACCTGCTTCAAGGTTCTGCACTCAG
>NW_028038024.1:0-501 GCF_054177405.1 Leptonychotes weddellii | reverse complement strand
CAGAAGTTACTTTCAGAAGAATCTCTACCTTCTGCCAGTGTCTGTTTGGGTCTGCCTGTGACCTTGGGAATGCTGTCACCATGTCCATCCATGATGGGGGTCCCCTAGGTTTTTGAAGTGACATAAAATTGATTTAACATCAAGATACTGGAAACACTCTGGCTGTCACTTCCCTCAGATCATCTACAGTCTTTAGCTGTTTGGTGGCACCAGGTGATTTCAAAGCCTGTTAGTTAAATGTTCGATTATATCACAGTTCAGGGTAGAGACAAATTGGTTACAGCCTTGAGTCAGTACTTGGAAGGAAAGCTCACAAAGAGAGTCAGAATATATCCTGCTCATGTGTCACCATCAGTAGCATAGTCCTGGGGACACTGGGAGGTGGGACATTGAGAGAAACCAGTCTTCAGGGGTCCATGGGACAGAGGTAAATGGACTTTATCCCATGTCCACCTTCCATGGCATGTGCATGTGTTTTATTTCTTGAATGTATCCTTTCCC
>NW_028038023.1:0-501 GCF_054177405.1 Leptonychotes weddellii | reverse complement strand
CCATCTTGTCATTTTGTCCATAGGAGAATAGATGAATGAGAGAACAAAATGCTAACAGGGTAACAATGTCCCCAGAAAATGTACTCTAAACAAATCAGAAAAAACCTGAAACTGGGGGAAAAGAAAGGGAAAGAAAGAAAAAAGAAAAAGAAAAAGATAAAAAGAAACAAAAACAGAACAAAACAAAACAAAATAGAATATGATCCTCCTGCTGGAGGAGCAGTGGCCGGACTGAACCGCGGATCACGGTTTATGACATCCCCGAGCTGGGAGCCCGCGCCTCGGCTCCGTCTCTGCAGCCAGCTTCCCTGCTCCGATACCTGGGAGCTCTGCCACACTCAGTCACCCCTGGTCTTCCTGTGATGCCGAGGGTCCTGAGATCACACTGTCCCAGCGAGGGTTCCACCCCCCGCTTAGCCACTGGAGCGGCCTCCCTCAGTGGAGTCGACCTGTAAAAGTTCCAATTTTGTGCTCTGCTGCTCTATCACTTGTCAGAAGCGG
>NW_028038022.1:0-501 GCF_054177405.1 Leptonychotes weddellii | reverse complement strand
TTCTAATCTAGTATGATCTCATCTTAACTTGATTACCTCTGCAAAGACCCTATTTCTTTAAAGAAGGTCACATTCACGGTTCCAAAGGGCCATGAATTTGTAGGAGACACTGTTCAACCCAGTACATCACACATAATTCTCCCAACAACCCCGATACTGCTCTTACCACCATCTTAGAGGTAATAAAATTGAGGCTCAGAGAGGTTAAGCAACTTGCCCAAGGTCACACAGCCAGGGCTGGAACCCAGTCTCTCTGATTCTACAACTCACACCATACTGCGCCAGACATCATCCTCATCACCGACTCCTCACTGGGTCCCAACAGTTCAGTGGGCACAGAGCTTCTCCTGGCTGTCACCACACTTTCTTCCTGCCACAGCCTTGAGGGCCCTGGCTTACAGTTTACAAAGGCAACAAAGGCTCCCTTAGTTAACTTGACCAAGGCCGCACAGCTAAAGGGTGGCAGATCTCTTGACCCCGAGGCAGGCCTAGCACACTCCA
>NW_028038021.1:0-501 GCF_054177405.1 Leptonychotes weddellii | reverse complement strand
TATTTTTTAAAAGATTTTATTTATTGGGATGCCTGGGTGGCTCAGTTGGTTAAGCGTCTGCCTTCCGCTTAGGTCATGATTCCAGGGTCCTGGGATCGGGCTCCTTGCTCAGCAGGGAGCCTGCTTCTCCCTCTGCCTGCCCCTCCCCCTGCTTGTGCGCGCGCTCTCTCTCTCTCTGACAAAGAAAGAAAGAAAATCTTAAAAAAAAGATTTTATTTATTTATTTGTCAGAGAGAAATCACAAGTTGGGGGGAAGGGAAGAGTGAGAGGCAGACTCCCCGCTAAGCCGGGAGCCCCATGCGGGGCTCGATCCCAGGACCCTGTGATCGTGACCTGAGCTGAAGGCAGACACTTAACCGACTGAGCTACCAGGAACCCAGTTTACATAATATTTAATGAAAAGTATGTATTTACAAAAGAGTACAACTGGCTGAACAGACTTTGGACCAAACAGAGCTGGCTCTAGGTAAGCAGGCAACATGAGGGGTGGGAGAGGGTGAG
>NW_028038020.1:0-501 GCF_054177405.1 Leptonychotes weddellii | reverse complement strand
TATTTTTTAAAAGATTTTATTTATTGGGATGCCTGGGTGGCTCAGTTGGTTAAGCGTCTGCCTTCCGCTTAGGTCATGATTCCAGGGTCCTGGGATCGGGCTCCTTGCTCAGCAGGGAGCCTGCTTCTCCCTCTGCCTGCCCCTCCCCCTGCTTGTGCGCACGCTCTCTCTCTCTCTGACAAAGAAAGAAAGAAAATCTTAAAAAAAAGATTTTATTTATTTATTTGTCAGAGAGAAATCACAAGTTGGGGGGAAGGGAAGAGTGAGAGGCAGACTCCCCGCTAAGCCGGGAGCCCCATGCAGGGCTCGATCCCAGGACCCTGTGATCGTGACCTGAGCTGAAGGCAGACACTTAACCGACTGAGCTACCAGGAACCCAGTTTACATAATATTTAATGAAAAGTATGTATTTACAAAAGAGTACAACTGGCTGAACAGACTTTGGACCAAACAGAGCTGGCTCTAGGTAAGCAGGCAACATGAGGGGTGGGAGAGGGTGAG
>NW_028038019.1:0-501 GCF_054177405.1 Leptonychotes weddellii | reverse complement strand
TTGTTTCATGTGGGAGTAAATCCAGTCCCTGTTATTGTGTCTTTGTTGAAAGCAGAAGTCTTCCAGTAGCTTTGAAGATTGCTGGCTAATCCTTTGTATTTTTAATTATCATGACGATGTGCCATGGACGGGGCATCTTAATTTATCTGGCTCAGTTTCTCTGAGGGCAATTCTGAGGACTAATGTGGCTCTTTATTTCTGGAAAATTCTTGGCCATTATCTCTTCAAAACATGCTTCTCTACTATATCATCCAGTGGCAGGGCCTCCATCTCTTCCCCAACCCTGCTGACTACTCTTTCATTTTTGTCTCTTTGTCTGTGATGTGCTATCGGTGAGCTCCAGCACCGGCATCCGACTCATTACTTCTCTCGGTGTTATGTCCCTTCTGAGGTTTATGGCATCTATGGCATTCGGTTTTGACGACTCTTTCTTTTTTTATATCCAGGATTTTTATTTGGTTATACATATCCATTTGACCTTGTTTCTTTTCTGTTTCCCCC
>NW_028038018.1:0-501 GCF_054177405.1 Leptonychotes weddellii | reverse complement strand
CTTAACAAACTCAGGACCCCAAAATTTAATTTTCCAGTGAAGAAATGGGCAGAAGATATGAACAGACATTCTTCCAAAGAAAACATACAGAGAGCTAACAGACAGATGAAAATACTCACAACAGCATTCAACTTCATGTAAATGCAAGTCAAAATCAAGATGTGATACCGCCTCACAACTGTCAGAATGGCTAAATTTAAAAAACAGGAAACAACAGATGTTGGCGATGATGTGGAGCTAGAGGAAGCCCTGACACTCTTTGTGGGAATGCAAACTGGTGCAGCTACTCTGGAAAACAGTATGGAGGTGCGGCAAAAAGTTAAAAATTGAGCTACCCAATGACACAACAATTATACTGCTAGGTATTTAGCTGAAGGACACAAAAATACTTTTTCCTAAGGGCACATGCATCCCCATGTTTATGGTAGTATTATCAACAATAGTGGCATTATAGAAAGAGACCAAATGTCTATCAACTGATAAATATGCAAAGATGTTACA
>NW_028038017.1:0-502 GCF_054177405.1 Leptonychotes weddellii | reverse complement strand
GTGGGTCATCAGGAACTTTTAGCTGAATTTTGCCTTAGGATTGTACACATTGTAAATAAATAAGTGTTTAAAACTTCTTTCCCCCTATAGGCATGGATTTGTCCCAGGCATGGGACACTTAACATATTTGCATGTTAGAAATTCCCTCATAGTTAGGCAACATTTTCCTGCTGATCTTATTTGCTCAGCTCACAGCAGAGAGCATCCCTCAACCGTCTTCATTAACCTGCCGCCAGCCTTTCCCAGTTCCCCCTTCCTGCCTGACGAAACGTTGTATAACCCACCTTTGAAAGGGAGTCAGAGAGCGCTTTCTCATTTTAAACAGGGCACTTGGTACACAGTCTCTCGGTATGGGTACCTGTTTACAAATATTTAGTCTTTACATTAACGTATTCCCTCTCCTGTAGAAAGCCATGGATACTCTAGTAATCAAAGCTGCATGTTTATCATATTTCTCTAACCTACAACAACTAATTACATAGCCACGCCCTACAGGTCCCTT
>NW_028038016.1:0-502 GCF_054177405.1 Leptonychotes weddellii | reverse complement strand
AAGAGGAAGTGACCAGCATGTCAAATATTGCAGAGAAGTTTTGCAAGATAATTAGTGAAATGCAATTGAAGGTCAATGCTTGGGGTGTCTGGATGGCTCAGTCGGTTGAGTCTGACTCGGTTGAGTCTGATTTTGGCTCAGGTCATGACCTCAGGGTCGGGAGATGGAGCCCCACCTTGCTCGGGCTCCCCACTCAGTGCGGAGTCTGCTTGGGATTCTCTCCCTCTCCCTCTGCCCCTCCCACCCGCCCGTTCTCCCTCCTCTCCCCCTCAAAAAGAGAAAGTCAATGCTTACCCTAAACACGTTTGGTAAGAATAATGTAGCCAAACTCCAGACATGAATGTGTTAAGAAGCAAATACGAGGATAGGAGTAAATTGCAAATGTAGACTACTTTTTTTTTTTTTTAATTAGTTTCAGAGGTAGAGTTTGGTGATTCATCCGTTGCATATAACACCCAGTGCTCATTACATCAAGTGCCCTCCTTAATGCCCATCACCCAGT
>NW_028038015.1:0-502 GCF_054177405.1 Leptonychotes weddellii | reverse complement strand
AAAATACTTGATTTGTTCCCAGAAACTGCCATATTGTCTTATCTTTGGGAAATTAAACAGCTTTGCCTTTCCTATTTTATGCTCTCTTAATCTCTGCA
This sequence comes from Leptonychotes weddellii, assembly GCF_054177405.1. NCBI lineage: Eukaryota > Metazoa > Chordata > Mammalia > Carnivora > Phocidae > Leptonychotes > Leptonychotes weddellii. Next base: position 404 of record NW_028038015.1, on the reverse strand, counting down.
TTAACATAGAATATTCACTGTGGCAAACCAGCCCTGAGGACTACAGCATATCAACAGTCAACATTCATTCCCAGCTGCCTGGAGAGTTAAGGTGGAAGGCGCTGCCCATTGATGAGAACAAAGATTCAACAGATGAACTTTTTCTGAAATGTTTCAACAATATGACACACTCCCCTTTTTTAAAGAAATAGGGGGTGAATTAAGTTTTTCAATTTGTCAACAGTGAATCAGTCTACCTTTTAAATGGTAGTTCATTAAAGAAGCGGGTCCCACAAATCAAGGACACTTTGCACTCCCTTTGGACTGACCTCAGTCTTGCTTGCAAAAGACAAACACACACTCTTAAATGTGAAATAAATGATACATAATAACCGGATGTTTCTCTACGCTGGGATTTCTTGCTG
>NW_028038014.1:0-9863 GCF_054177405.1 Leptonychotes weddellii | reverse complement strand
GATGTGATACTAACACTTATTGGCAATGAATACATCATTCATGATCATTGATACTGTGAGGATCTCACTCCATTCTTATTAATGCTTTATCATGGAAAGGTGGAAAGTTCATTAGACCATAGGATGTGTGTGCGTGTATTTTTTTTAGGCTAAGCTAAATGTGTCTACATTTTCTTTCTTAGCTATTTTCTCAACCCACAACAGGGTTCTTTTATAGATTTAGAAAGAATTAGGGGTGGTGTTGGAGGGAGAGACTGAATTGCAAGAAGGGAGCCTTGGGGTCGTGCAAGGGAAAGGGACAGGGGACAGGGGAAGGGAAGCTCACTGGATGTGAGGATGAGACCTGAGAGCAGCCTGTGGGGCATTTGAGGTCATTAGCTCACCGGTTACCTCTCGTCACTTCTTCAGTATCATTACAAAAAATTCAAAATTTAGTAGCAAGCAAGGTCAAACAGGACTAGTGCAGGATGCTGTTTTCTTTCCGTCACAGGAAGATCTTCTTTCCTTCACGCAGCCCTTTATTGCTTTTCTTACTCTTCCCCTTTTCAGCTCTGTTTCATCTTTCCATCGCTTGAAGCTATTGTTTTTGTTGTCTGTAGGGTGGAAACAATGACTCTGATTTTAGAACTGGAGCCCTGGTCATATACGAGTGAGCACAAAAGTGGCTATATCCCTGGTTTCGAGGACAGTTAATCTGGCAGGCAACACCCATGGAATAGTCTCTCAAAAGAAGAAAAAAGAAAGAAAGGGGAAAAAATGGAATAAACACTTTGTACCAATAAATTATCTAAATTCAAGGGTGTTTTACTAAGTAGACAAAACCAGTCAAAAGTAGACTTCTACAAAAAAATCTCATTTTGTTCTGATCAATTTGAGGAAAAAACTCACTGATTTCTACAGTACTTCTTTCTCCAACAGATTATTTGTGTGCAAAATTCAGAAGTATATATTAAGTGGCTCGGGACTGGGAGTGTTTGGGAGGGGGGTGGGCAATGTGGATTCTCTTTTGCCATGCTGTTTAGTTTTAATGCCAAATTGTTTTATGAAAATCACATTGCCCTGACTCACTTATGCAGAATCTATTTGGTTGGAGGTCCACGTTGGTTTACATTAATATTATTTTCATTTTTGAATAAATCAGGATCTTTTCAGTGGTTTAGTAGTCTGTCTTAAGGAAGCATTGTTCCATATATACCTCAAAGGCTCAAAGGACTATTATTTTTCATGTGTGATATATTTATTTGTGTTGGTTTGCAATGATTTGCCTGGGGAAATGAGGAGATCTGTTAAAGCATTCATCTCTGTTAAGCATGGTAATGAATGTTTTCTCCTTAGTAAACATAAATTCTTATGAAGAAATTCAGTGGATGGTATTGGTCATATCTTAAATTTTGAGTATGCTCATTTCCTGCCATTTTTCTCTCAATTATGTTCTGACTGTTAAATTCCCTTCTGCCAAAAGTATTCTTAAAGATGGAAACCTCTTGAGTCTATGAAAGCAAATATAAGGTCTTTTCTTTAAAACGTGAGAGCAAAGCAGCTCAAATAAAGGATCTGTAAGAATAGAAAATGGATCTTTAAAATTAATCTAGAAGTAGGAGATAGATCAAATGTTTCCAATTTATCCTGGAATTTGACATATGGCCTATTTACAATAAAAGATAATTGGGGTCAAACCCAATGGCCTTGGGGATTCTTCTGGCCACCCACCTCGCTTAGGGTCGACTTCACAGTGTCCGGTAGCAGGTGCTATGGATGGGCAACTAGAACCAAACTCACGTTTTAAATCATTTTCTGTAGGACACATTCATGCTTTTTTTTTTTTTTTTAACTTGCTGTATTTCTTAATCTAAACACTGTGAGAGTTTTATACCACTATCACTAGGATCATTAACCCCTACTTGCTTCCACCTACTATTTGAATTTAAATACACCTCACTTGATAAGATCCTTTACCACTTGTCTTAAGTATTAGGGTTTTTGTGAGATACTGAAGTGGACTGAAATGTAGAATTATGATCTCCGAAAAATTTCCTTTACTTGAAAGATGCTACTGGATGAATAAAAATTTTGCTAAGCTCTTTCTAGTGAAAACTTGCCTCAAGCACTAAGTCCTGCATTCCCCTCCTCCATTATACAAAATACAAACAACAGAATCTAGTAGTGCCATCTTTATCTTATCATTAAATAGGATAGTCAAAGAGCTACTAATAATGGGAAACTTGACTTTCCTTGAAACTTCTATACATCATAGAGATAGGCAGCTCATACAACTGTGGCTTAGAGGTATCCAACTCAGGGTACATGTGTGCAGGGTGTGCATGTGTATATGTGGGGGTATATGTAATTACTAGAACTGCTACCAGCTACGAGACAAGAAGGACTCCAAAGGTTATTTGGGGCTAGTAAACATTAATTTCATCATAACCTCTGCCCTTTTAAAGTGGTACCACTGGAATAGCCTTTAGTTATGGTGATGCTACCCTGTGCCCATTTGCGTGTTTAGCCCTTGATCCAGCCTCAATATGTACACTTCTGTGTATACATATTTAGCTCTGAGAATCCCTGGCTTTGCCATTTTCTAGATAGAGGTTTGAGGATTTTAAGTGAGTTAGCTTTAAATAGAATATCTGAAAGAAAAGATCTGATATGAACACAAAGTATCTCTCACGATATTTTAAGATAGTTGCTTTTCCTTTGAATTTCGAAGTTTATTGATTCCATGCCTAATAATGAACTTACATATGGTATAATTTTTATTGAATGCGAATGAACACTCAATAGGAAAGTTTAACTGGCATCATCCTCCTTTTCTTCCTGTTTACATTTTAATTCATTTAACAAGTATGAAATGAATGTCTACTAGTGAGTTGGAAAAATAGATGGCAGGCCTGCTGCTACCTCCTCCCTTTAAGCTCAGAACAGACATTACCAATCAATCATCTGCAGTCTCTCTTGGTGGAGTCTAGTCCTGAATTCGTAATCTTTCTCAGTGTATTTCCCCAGGCAGACTCTGCCACTAGCGTGGAGGTAGGAAATAAGACTTATTTGTCATTCCTAATCTGTTATTTACTCAGCACTGTGCAAGGTATTATAAAGAAACATGAGTATAAAACATAAGTCTTTAAAGAACTTATCATCTACTTAAGGAAAACCAAAAACAGATGAAACAATTAGAGAGCAGCATAAGGCTTCAAAATTAAATTTAAAATGAATTGTAATTAGAAGAGGGAAATATTTTAATCATCTGGCATATATTTAACCAAATAGCAGTAATAATGTTTTGTTTATTCTGATCTAGTAGTTCCAAATTTGATCTGTTCATTTCTTCAATTTATCGACAACACAGGGCATTCGGATAGCACTTAGAGAACATCTCTATGTCCTAGCACACAGTTTCTTACACATTTTGAAGATGATTTTGTTTTCTTGGTTTCTTTGTGTTCACTTCATGTCAGGATTAACTTGGCTAAAGATCAGAAGATAGAAAGCCTAGTCAAACATTGCAATGTGTTAATAAATCTCAAGGACGTCCAAGTGTTCATGTTCAGAGATGTCTGTGAAGAGCTAACTAATGAAAAGCTGAACTTATAATAAAACCCCCTTAAATCAGATTAATTTGGAATTTGTAATAATTTGATCAGGCCCTGGGTGGATGGTTACCAGTATGTTAAGTATTTGAAAGGACTTAGAAAGGACTTAGTAAATAAAGTTATCAGATAAATTCCTTAATTATGTAAGAGAACTATTTCAAACAATTTTAGAAGCTTCTACATTACTTTTTACAGAATAATTGCATGTAATCAGAGACTTTCCTTTTAAATACTCGTTTGATATGGTAATTATAAGTTTTTCTACTCATTAGTAGACAAGAGCTTCTCTAGGCATTTTTTCTTGGCCTCATTCAAATTCTGTTTGGTCTTAGAAATAATATCACACTTCATTAAAAAAATTATAATTCAGAAATTATGTAAATTCATCGACTTCTTATACACTGTGAGATACTACTTTGGTGTTGGTGGGGTTTTTTTCTTTCTTTTTTCCTCTAAAAAAATAATTTCCCCACCATACTTTAAGATCCCAGAAGAGGCACTGAAGGTGCCTTTGAGGTCTTAAAGGTCCTTTGAAATCTTTTCCAGTGTTCTGATTGACCTGTGTATATACTGATTTCACCTGGAAATCAGGTGTCTTTAAATTAGAAATCCAGCGGGGGGGCGCCTGGGTGGCTCAGGAAGTTAGCACCTGCCTTCGGCTCAGGTCATGATCCCGGGGTCCTGGTACTGAGCCCCGCATCAGGCTCCCTGCTCATTGGGGAGCCTGCTTCTCCCTCTCCCTCTGCCACCAACCCCCCAGTCATATTCTCTCTTGCTCTCAAATAAATAATCTTAAAAAAAAAAAAGAAAGAAAGAAATCTAGCTGGCACTATGGTCCTAGCTCCACTTCCTTCAGGAGTCAAGTTGTAGAAAAAATATGAACTTTGAAGTCAATCAGACCTGAGACCAAATCTCTGGTTGGCCAGTTAACTCTCCAGCTGTGTAAATGTAGGAACTTCATTTATTTCCTCACTTATGAAAAGAGGATGATTCCCACATCACAGGGAGTTGTTAAGTCAAGATTTAGTGTAATAACTTTTCTAAAGAATTTCACATTGGGCTTGTATATTGGTTAATATATATTGATTTGGTTAATATATTTGGTTAATATATATTGATTTGGTTAATATTGAATTAGTTAATATATAGATATATATAGATCTATTATATATTCATTCCCTTATTTACAAAATGAGGATAATACCTACTTCACAGCATTCCAAAACCAACACAGTGTTTAGCGTAAGACTCAGTAAATATTAATTCCTTTTCTCTTGTTTTCCCTACCAGTTTATCATCAAACTAAGTCCAAGTAAGAGGAGATGTAGCACTAAGGGAAACAATATTGTGACATATTAGTACTTCTTCATTTACCAGTATTTGGGCTTTGAAATCATTTTCTTTTCTGGTCTCATGTATAAAACCAGGAGATTGAAACAGATAATTAACTACAAAATTATATTCTAAGATGCATGTCCATATGATAGCAGTCAGGAGTCTAGAATCTAGTATATGGAAAGTTAGAGTCAGATCTGTAAATCTTGAGTATGAATGACTTAAATTCTGATTCTATCCTTTGGCTCTTTCACTTGATAGCTGGGTGAGGCTCCTAAGTCCCTCTGAATCTCAGAGTCCTCATCTATAAATGTCAGGATAATGTCCTACCTTACAAGGTTGCTTTCAGGAGCAAATGAAAAAGTTATATAAAATATCTAGAGCACTATTGTTCAGTGTTCAGTGTAGCACTCTCTCCAGTGGTGCAAATGTTTTCTCTGTTCTGACCAATATGGTAGACACTAGCCACATAGGGTTATTAAGCCGTTGAAATGTTGCTGGTGTAACCAAGAAACTGAATTTTAAGTTTTATTTAATTTTAATTAAATTTAAAATACTAGCTGTTTAAAAAATGCTTATGAGTCTCCCTTTTGTGGTCTTTTTGGATTTATTTTTACTGATTAGTATAAAGGTTTAGAAGTCTTATACTTGAACATAAATGCTATAGACTGAAAGTCTGTGCCCTGCCCCCACCAATTCATATGCCAAAACCTAATCTGCAATGTCATGGGGTTAGAAGGCAGGGCCTTTGGGTGGTGATTAGGTCATGAGAGTGGGGCCTACATGAATGAGATAAGTGCTCTTATAAAAGGGACCCCAGAGAAATCCCTCATCCTTTCCATCAAGTGAAGACACAGTGAGGAGACCACTGTCTACAGACCAGGAAGTGGACTCTCTCTAGACACCAAATCTCATGGTTTTTTGGTCTTGGACTTATCAGCCTCCAAAACTGTGAGAAATAGATTTCTGTAGTTTATAAGTCATGCAGTGCATGGTATTCTGCTGTAGAGGCCAAAGGGACTAAGGCAGTAGAGAATAGGTAACATATAATCCATAGATTATATTCCTTCTGATCCTTCTCCCACACAAAAAGCAGGAGGAGTTTATAGGGCTGAAAAGGCTGATTAGGTAGGCAGTGTCCAGGGGAGAAAATGAACGTAACGATGGGCAGGTCATGCAAGCACATTAATCCAAAGAGGCAGAGAGTCTAGTAATGAATGGAGGAGTACAAGCCAGGGACACCAGGATGAATGTGGAGGAATTCCCTAATCACAGGGCTTTTTATGGTTGAATGGGGAATTGGGAAGGCCAGCTCTTCTCAGGTGGGGCATTCACTGATCTGGGGACTCAGTACCAGACACCAGCAAGAACCAAGAACTGGATAAACTTTGATTAGCAAGAGCCTAGAAAAATTGAAATGATTTCTCCAAAGTCACACAAGTGGTCACTGGTAGATCGAGAGTTAGTATTTCTTCCAAATGAACCAGTTATTGGACAGACATAAAAATAGGCCTTTGGTTTTTACCGATGATCACCATGCTCACAAAAGTCATTCCAAAGAGCAGTGCAAACGCAGTGACATCAGCAAATAACAAAAGGAAGTTCTTTCTGGGATAATTAATTACAGAAATTGTAGCCATGCAATGGCTCAAACTTCCCTAATCCCCAAATCTAATTTTTATAATCCTATCAGCAGTATCACCTTACATTTCTAGTGAACAATCTAATAGTAAAGAATGATAAGTCGGATATAAAATTATCAAGACTTCACTCCCTTTACAAAAAGCATTAGAAAGCATTTACTGGCATGTTACAAAGTATCATAAATAATTAAAATACATCTACTTATTAGAATATCAGAATGGATAGTGATGTTATCGCCCAGTTCTTTATCTCCTCATGGTCATTTTTAAAATTCGATAACTTCCAGAAGTTAATTGTCATTAGTGCAAAATGGAAAAACATATGTGATTAATGGGTTGAAGAAAGAAAAAATGGGGCATTGATTGCGTATTTTACTGAAAGACGGGAATACCAATTAAAGTCTTTAGAAAAAAGCCATTCAGGAATGAGTCAACATTTTGCTAACACTCCTTTTGGAGACAGTTATTTAAGTTCTACTTTTGAGTGAATTACAGCTGTATTCAGCTTTGAAAAGTTGGTTGAATCTAAGTCTCTGTGAAAAACCATCAACATGAAATTTAAACTTCCAACTTCAAATACCTTTTCACTTGTGTTAAAATTAGTAGCTTCAATCAACACAGAACATGTAATTCAACCCTGACAAACTGTGAATCCAGAAACTCTGATGGATTTGCAAATTGTTTCTCCCAACTATGGATAACAACCAGCATTTGATGTTGAGCACGTATGAACATGTTAAACACCTGTGTGTTTGAAGTCACATGTACGTGTACATAACATTTTAAGTTGAAAGCGACAGCCAATATCATCCAGGCCAGCTTTCACATTTTACTGATAAGGCCTAGAGCCATGTTTCTCAAAATTGAGCATGCATATAAACCACCTTGAGAGCTTGTTAACATGCAGATTATGATTCTATGGTTCCAACAAGCTCCTGGGCGATGCAAATACCCCTGTTGGCAGAACCATACATCGAATAACAGGAGCCTAGAGAACCGAAGGACTTGTCCAAAGTCACAGAAGCCAGAAGAATGAGGATTAATGTTTCTGTTCCTTTCCTTCCCTCCCAACCCCTTTCCTTTTTTTTTTTTTTTTTAAATTTTGGTATGTGTGGCACAATAATTGAGAGTACAAACTTGTAAGCAGCTTAGCTTCAAATCCTACCTTACCTTGTGATCTGGCACAAGTCATCTAACCTTTCTTTTCCCTCTTTTTCTTCTTTTGCAAAATGGAGGAAATAATAATAAAACACATCTTATTAGGTGGTATAAGAACAGAACGATTCGTGTATGGTAATTAGAATAATGCTGGTAAGTAATAGGCATTTAATAAATGTAAGCCTCTATAATTATGATTATCATCAGTATCCCATTCTTTCTGCCACCTGTCAGCACCTCACTCTAGCAACACAGGTAAGAGACTGTGTAGGAATAATATTAGTTGGTTGTCTTCTTGGTAGAGAAGATCAGAAACATGAATAACAATTTAAATTATTTTTGGCCAAGGCGACTGTTTTGATAATGCAATTAGATTTGAATGGGACAGTGTTTGAAGTATTAGGAATTCATTTCAAATGATCAGGAACTGATTCTGGTGAATGGAAAAGCTAGCCAGTGTTTCTGCAAAGTCGCTCCATCTTCCTCCATCCTGAAAAGAGATGGCCCTTTTTCACTGATGTAAAGAAGTTTTTTCCAGTCTTTCATTAAATAGAGGTAGTGATTGTGTTTTCGAGGTGATTTGACAGTACATAAACTAGAGCTAGGGGAGCTGTCAATCAATCTAGATAACACATCTGCTGCTACTGAAGTTCGGGACATGCCACCCCAAAACATGCCATTTTGGCATGTTGATTATTTTGAGCAGACACACAGATGTTTAGGAGCCACAGATGCAGGAAGGATTCTCTGACCTACCTTTTTCTACCTAGAAACAGGCCATAAATTTTCCCATAAGAAGGGCGCCACCCCCTCTACCAGGAAGGGAACATCCTTATCCCCAGCGACTAGGAATGGATGCTGAAATGGATCTAAACATTTACTACAATAACCCCTGTCTTCACTAGTGGTCCCTACCTCCACATGTCTCCTCCTCACTTCCCCACCACCATTGACTGTCCCCAGCCCAACCCCTCTGTCTTGTCAATTCGTCACAAATGTCTTGGTTATTCCTCTAAAAGGTGAATGCTTCCTGCCCTGGTCACTTCTTCAGGTCCTCATTCTCTCGTGAAAGCTCTCATGTACATGTAAAAATGTAATAAAATGTGTTTGCTTTCCTCCTGTTAATTTGTCTTTTGTCACTTTAATTCTTAGGCCCGGCTAGAGACCCTAAGAGGGTAGAGGAGAATTTGTCCTTCCTTGCTGTCGTAAACTTGAAAGCAAGATCTGCTATGGATAAACCAGAGCAGAGAAATGACTGTGAAAAGGAGTCATTGAGAAAGTCTTAGAGAATCAGTTTTTTGTGTTTTTTTTAAGATTGTTTGATTTTGGAATTTGATTTGGAGTCAGCTCTCCTGGGTTCTTCAGAATGGTGAGAGAATTAATGGGACACCATACTGTTTTTCATTGTTTCCTGATGGGAGTGCCTTCCAACAACTTAATTGCTCCGATTTTGCTTTCCCCCAGCCACCTAATTTTTATCCATGTCCTTAATTGCTCCTGCCAGTGGCACCATATGTGTCAGCCCACAAGGAACAATGTCAGTATCACTTGCTGCAAGATGATCCTCACTCCAGGTGGTTTCACGGCAAGATGAACAAAGGCAAATGAGAAAGTAATTTATTTTTTGAAAAGCCGAATGCCAATTCACTAATGGACAATTAAAACTATAACTGTCACACCTACTCTAATACATATCAGTAAGAGTTGTGTAGATACAGACATTCTGGTCTGTGTGACAGTTTCAATTGTTACTGTAACTTATAAGTTAGAATTTGTTAGAGAGTAGACCGATGTATAAGGAAAGCCACATCTTATCCAAAGAATGCTTGGGGAGTAAAGGTTCAGAACAAGGAAAGTTTTTAATTTGAACATCAATAGTAACAGAACCTGGGCCTCCAAATGGGGTGAGCCTATTATGATTTTAGAGTAGTGTATTATCATGGACCTGAAAGTGAAGAGTGTCATTTAATCATATTAGGTCAAAGATAACCCTAACTTCATAGGGGACTATAGCAATAATATTCTAGCATCTCTGGTTATTTGTTTAAGGACATAGTTCCTGAATCATAGGGAGGTTGAAACTAAAATTAATACTTTCAGTCCTGGAATAGAATAGTCAGCCAAAGTGGTGTGC
>NW_028038013.1:0-502 GCF_054177405.1 Leptonychotes weddellii | reverse complement strand
CAATCAATAGCAAAATTATTCAGATATAGATTTCCTGGCCTCTCTTCCTTCTGCAAGTGTTGGAAAGTGCAATTTAGAGCAAAAGAAGCAGTTTATAGAAGAAATAGAGACATAAGAATTCCAGAATTATTACACATTGCTTTATAGAATTGTTTTCTGTTGATTTTTAAGAAAAAAAGTTCTCTTACTTACCTGATCAGAAGGGGGTGTCAGTTGGTAGTGCTGGTATCTTAACATTTTCTTGAAAAGGAAGGCTTCAAAGCTAAATAACTGCTCTAATCTGGTCTCTGGGAAGTAGTTATTCCTTTCACTTAACTAATTGGCTCACTTGGTGGAAGAAGAGATGGACATTCTAGATAACTACTTTAAGCATCTCTGGTGACAAAAGAATTGCAGGTATAAATAGAAATATAGACAACTATATATTCTGGAATTACTTGAGTAAGAACAATAATTTTCTCATTCCCTTCTCAAAGATCATCATGATGCACTATTTTTTTTT
>NW_028038012.1:0-502 GCF_054177405.1 Leptonychotes weddellii | reverse complement strand
TCTTTGCCTTTCACAACTATGCCAGAAGATGGTCAAGTGTGCAAGCTAAGAGCCTAGAGCTCAGAGCTAGACTCCTTGGGATCCCCCTCCCCCAACTTATTAGCTGAATATCCTTCAGTAAATGAAATCAACTAATGTTTCCATGTCTCGGTTTTCTGATCTGTAAAATGGGGATACTTACAGTAACTGTCTTCAAGGGATATTGTAAAGTATACAATACATAAATATGTTTAACATTGTTTGAAGAGTGTCAACCAAATGGTAAGTTCTATACAACTGTTAGTTATGGAGATGAGGATGCTGATGCTGACATAATTATACAGTGGGAAATATAGTTCCCAAGAAGCTTGTTATTTACTTGGTGAGATGAAACGAGTATAACCTTTAAGTGCTAATCTAATTATTTCAATTCTTTTTTTTTATTCTTATGTTAATCCCCATACATTACATCATTAGTTTTAGATGAAGTGTTCCATGATTCATTGTTTCTGCATAACACCCA
>NW_028038011.1:0-502 GCF_054177405.1 Leptonychotes weddellii | reverse complement strand
TTTTTAATAACTGAGACATGCATGCTTTTTCTGAGCTTATAATAGTTTGTGTGTGTGTGGTATATATTTTTGTGATTTTTTTAAAACGGTACTGGTTTGGCAGAAAGTTTCCAGTGTGACTGTTGTGTTTGTGAAAACACGATAATCTCATTGAGCAGTCTTCAGATAGTGGAAACAATGGAATTTGAGCAATATTCATTGTAGGCACAGACAAATTGCTTTCTTTAAGCACTTTGACAATGGCTTTTTCCTTTGTGTCTTTCCGGTTATAAATAGCAATTTGTCTATTTTTGTTGTAAGAAATGTAGAAGTGATTTTGCATTGGCTGTTCCTCTGTAGGATCAAGGAAAATTACCTGCTCTTCCTTTGAGTGTTGATATATGTTGACCAATTTTTGCAACTGTTTATTATTTCCGTGTCTTTGCAAATTTTTTTTAACAACAGCTTCATTGGGTTATAATTCACAAACCATAAAATTCACCCACTTGAAGTGAAGAGTTCA
>NW_028038010.1:0-502 GCF_054177405.1 Leptonychotes weddellii | reverse complement strand
CCTCCTAAATTTTATTTAAATGATACTACTAGTGCCTATATCTTTTTACAACTTTTTTTTCATTACATATACTATTCATGAGGGTTTTTTTTTATATTGACATCTGTAGATCTAGTTAATTCATTTGACTTGCTGTACAGTGTTTCTTGTATAAGTAAACCCAACTTACCTGTCCAGTCCCCTACTAAGGGACAGTTATATTTTTACTTTTTCACCATTGTAAACAGTGTGGCAATGAAAATCTTGACATATGACCCATTGTGCACATGTGTGAGAGTTTTTCTAAGATGTATAACTAGAGATAATTTTAGGATACATGAGTTTCCATGCATACTAATTAATGAAATATTGTTTTCCAAAGTGGTTGTCCCAATATATCCTACTGCTAGCATTACCTGAGTTCTGTTTCCCCACATCCTCACCAACATTTGGTGATATCAGACTTATCTTTCTTATCTCTTGAGGATGAAATGGTTTCTCATACTATTTTAATTCGTATTCC
>NW_028038009.1:0-502 GCF_054177405.1 Leptonychotes weddellii | reverse complement strand
CTGGGTGTTATGCACAAACAATGAATCATGGAACACTACATCTAAAACTAAGGTTGTAATGTATGGGGATTAACATAACAATAAAAAATTTTAAAAAATAAAGAAAGAAAGAAAAGAAAAAAAGAAAATCTACTATACAAAAATCCAGACTTTAAATATGAGAGACCAAGAGTGTTTGCATTCAAAATAAACACATATTTATTTCCCTTAGTAAAAGGATTCACCTTCAGCTTCCTTCAAAAGGAACACTCCTCTAACCATTTATGTGAATAGAGAGCAGATCAATGCCTTGAGGGAAGAAGCCAAAGTTAAAGAGTTAGGAGCTCACATAAGTGAGGACTTGATATTAAAGAATCTCTAAAGTCATAATATCAATCAAAGGGAGTCTTCTTTTGTACACAGATTGAGAAGTTTGTCCCTGCTTTGTTTCCCACAGACCATGAGACACTGGGAGAAAACAAACCATGTCCCAGATGTTTTTGAAATGCTGACATTTTGTATA
>NW_028038008.1:0-502 GCF_054177405.1 Leptonychotes weddellii | reverse complement strand
GATCCCTATCCAGCTGAATTCCTGAGAGGAGACGAAATCCAGGTCTCCTACTCCTCCGCCATCTTGCTCCACCCCTCCATAGTCAACTTCTTATAGTTCCTCCAACTTCCCATTCTGATTACCACAGGCCTTTGTGCCTGCTTTTCCTTCCATCTGGGATGCCCTACTCTCACCTCCCACTCCCAAACCCAATGTGTTGTTTAGTTTCTGTCATTGTTATATTCCTCACCTCAGTCATTACTTGTTCTAAGACTTGTCGGATCTCCCTGACTACATCAAATTCCCCTGTGAATATCTTTCACTTATTGATGTTACATATCTCAATTGTAATTTGCATTTACTCACATGGTTGTTGGACTAATGTCTTTCAATCTTCTACACTGTAAGTTCCATGGAAGCAATGCTCACTAATTTATACCCAGAATTTAAAACAATACCTGGCATATATCATAAGTATTGTTAGTTTTGATAATTGGTAAAGATGTTTTAAGCAGTTCAAACA
>NW_028038007.1:0-502 GCF_054177405.1 Leptonychotes weddellii | reverse complement strand
AAAAAAAAAAAATCAGAAATGCAGAAAGGGGTAAAGCAGAAACTAACACCACTCACTTCCCATGACATGATTAAGAGAATCCCTGTCGTCATGAGCACACTAGGGCATTTTCTCTGGGCACGTGGAGGTATCATTTTCTTTTGCGAAGATCCATTCATGCTAAGCAGAGCCTGAGTTAGAACTGGCTTTTCTCACTCCGTAGCTGGCAGACATTCTACTTGGAGTCCCTTGCCTTCCTCTGACAGCCGGGGGTATTCCCCTGAAGAGCGGCCCACACTTTGCTAACCAGCGCCGTTTCTAGGCACTCCTGGTTGTCAGCCCAGGGCACCTCTACTGATGCTTATACTGGCCCGGGATTGGGTCCCGAGTAACTGCTGGGTCTAAGGTCAAAGGCATTGATCCAGGCCGGCTTCGGCCTTCATGCGGTCCACCAGCTGCTCTTGGGAGGGTCCTCAAAGCCTCAGGCACCACCCATGGGGTCACTCTCTTGTGCTTCTCTGCC
>NW_028038006.1:0-502 GCF_054177405.1 Leptonychotes weddellii | reverse complement strand
AAATATCATGCGTTTTTGTTACAACTTAAATATCATGCGTTTTTGTTACAACGCATGATATTTAAGTTTGGACAACATGAGACTTAGGGTGAAAATGAGTGACTTTTATGATTTTGGCTCCTGGTAATAGTTCTTGCTGAGATTTTTACTAAGATTGACACGAGTAACTGAGGTAGCAGATTGTATTGAAGGATACTGAACATGAGTTACTGGGTTGGTGCTGATGAAAGTAATTATTTAGAGAACAGTGCTGGTGCCAAGATTTCTGATTTATTCTTTGAAAGGACCTGTTTGCTTCCCCCCCCCTGTTAAAATTTTTTGCCTTTGGACATGAGGATTCAGTGTATGAATAGGACAGCTGGTTCTGTCTACCACTGGAAAAATTGTCTTCATGTTTTCCTGTCCACAGTTTTAGGTAATATTTACTTTAGAATAATTAAAAATAATTTTTAAAAAACCCCATAGATGTAGGAGCTGATATTATTAATAGCAAAATTAAAAT
>NW_028038005.1:0-502 GCF_054177405.1 Leptonychotes weddellii | reverse complement strand
AACTAATGATGTAATGTATGGGGATTAACATAAGAATAAAAAAATTAAAAAAAAATACTCATGTTAAAGGAAATATTTGATTATCCAGTTTTATTAAACTAGATATAATGCTCTGCAGAAACTGTAGTAAAAAATTTTGAAAACATATATTCATAAAAAGTCACCTGAAATTAAATATGCCCTATTAAAAAAAACAGGAAAATATTTTAGATACAATTATATATTTTTAAATAAAATTATAAAAATATGTGAAATCCGATTTATTTCACTCCCTTTCATGTATTGATGAATATTTTTGATTTTCACTAGATGAAAACAGAAATTGAGTGCAGATTTTTTTGAACAGAGGTATAGATTACAAAAAAATTAGACTATGAAGATAAATAATCTAATGATTATGTTTGTATTATGCCTAATCTTTTTCAAGGAAGCTAGTACAGGTTGTTATTTACAGGTATTATGCAGATTTCTTGTTTCAAAAAAATTCTCCCCAAAGGACACA
>NW_028038004.1:0-502 GCF_054177405.1 Leptonychotes weddellii | reverse complement strand
GAAAGGAAATTAAACATAATTATAGGAATTTTACTAAGGAGTTTGACATGAATAGAAATTGAAAATATTAGATATTTTAATTTTATGGTAACATATTGACTTTATGTATTCATTCTCTGTTTTTACCCTATCCCAGCAATTGATTGTTAATTTTGGTTCAAAGTATTCCATCATATTTACAAATACCCTGCATATTATTTATTCCTCACAAACACCTTCCACCAGAAATAGGATACTGCTAAAGGTGTGGCTCAGGTGGTGATGATCTCTGTAATTTGACTCGAACAGTGTCATCCCTGATATTTCAATCAATGTTGCCTTCCTGTTGGAAGGCATCCACAGCAACTCAAGAAAAAACAGGGATTAAGAGAGACTACTGCACTGGATTTAATGGAAAGATGTATATTAAACACATAAATGTCAAAGTAACAGGATATTTAAAATGACTTTTGGTGGACTTAAGGCTAAGGACAAAGATAAGTCACACACACACACACACACA
>NW_028038003.1:0-9864 GCF_054177405.1 Leptonychotes weddellii | reverse complement strand
ATGTAGTTAAAATGAAAAGACAAAGAGCAGGATATAAGAAGATAATGGCACAATCTATATCCAACAAAGGACTTTTATCAAGGACATATCAAAAATCCTTACAACTCAATTATAACAAAACTAATGACCTAAGAAATGGGCAAAAGATGTATACCAAAAAAAATACACAAATAAACAAACACAAGAGAAAATAAACAATACTGGAATGGATATGGAGCAACTAGCACTCTGATACATTACTGGTGGGAATACAAAATAATATGGTCACTCTGAGACACAACTGAGCAGTTTTTTTGTTTTTAAAGATTTATTTTAGAGAGAGAAAGAGAGTGCAAGTGAGGGGAGGGGCAGAGGGAGAGGGGGAGAATTCTCAAGCAGAGGCCCCGCTGAGGGGGAAGGCTGACATGGGGCTTGATCTCCCAGGACACAGAGGATCATGACCTAAGCTGAAATCAAGAGTCAGGCATTTAACTGACTGAGCCACCCAGGCGTCCCACAATTTAGCAGTTTCTTAAAAGTTAAACATACAATTTCCATACAACCCAGCAATCCTGTTATTTATATGAGATAAATAAAAACATATGTTTACTCAAAGTCTGTACATGAATATTTATAGATTTATTCATATTCACGAAAACCTAGAAAAAGCCAAATAAATATTCATCAATGGGTGAATAGATTAACAAATTATGGCACCACCTTACAAAGAAGTACTGCCTACCAATACCAAGGAATAAACTACAAATATATTCAGCAACGTAGTTGAATCTCAAATACATTATGCTATTTGAAAAAGTTAGAGTCAAAGGCTACTTAGCTATGATTCAATTTATATGACATTCTAGAACAGGCAAACTATAGGCACAGAAATCAAGCAGAGACTGACAAAGGACAAGGTTGAAGGAAGATCTTAACTCTAATGGGCCATGAAAAAAAATTTTCTTTGTTAAAGTAGTGGTCATATGGAAGTATATACGTGTCAAACTCAAACACACATATATGGCAAATATTTACTTTATGTGAATTATACCTCAGTAAATCTGATTTTTTAAAAAAACTTTTTAAAAATGATCTGTAAGAAGTCTTATCTTATTTTTGATGACTTTAAGGCAAGAGGATAATGCAGGCTTTGTCTCTCAAACTTCATGAACTCCAAGGCTAACTTAAGGCTGAACACTGGGAAAAAACTTTGACTATTCCTATTTACCTCTGTATTTTCCAAATGGACAGATCAAGAAAAAGTTTACTTTATTGAAAATATAAAATAACAAACTTAAAAAGAAAAAAAAAATAAGACTGTTCCAAGAAACCTCTCAGGAGAATGACTCAACATTTCTGCTAAGGGAACAGGGGAAGTCTAAAGTCAGGAAGTCAGTAATGAGGTGGCATCCCTGCATAGCACAGAACTTAGCCTCAAAACACAGGTGAGTATAAACAAGTCACATGACACTGCTTTCTGTACCAAAAAAAAAAAAAAAAAAAAGACCCATACTTCAAAGTATCTACAAGTCTCAGCCTAAAGTTCGAGGATTATGCTGATAATGAGACAAAACCTAAAATTTCTAAAAGAAAATGATTAATAGGAATTAAATCTTTACATCTTCTAGATCCAGAATTGATCTTTATAGTTTCAAAATCTGAATGTCTAAAAAATATATTCATCATTGGTGTCACCACTTTTCTCCAACTGGATAATACTGAAATCTATTCCCAGATTCCATACTGGTTTTAATTTAACAAATTTGATGTGGATATTCTGGATATAGCTTTCTATACTGAAGCTACTCTGCATTATGATGTTAAGATTAATTTTCAGGAGAATTTCTCTTGTGACATTAACCAGAATTTCTTTCTTTCCTCTGTTACAGGTCCCGATACCAGCATTTCTCTGAAGAGAGTAGTGTGTTGTGATGACATCAGTTTTTGTTTTATTTTTACAAGAGAGGCAAAACCTTTCATAGAGTCAACAATTGATATAGGGCAACATCTCAATTCCTCAAAGATAAAACTTTTGTTTCTAGATATGTAGACAAAGAGTTACATTTATCCTGGCACTTGTTGGTTGTAGGTAATTCTTTGCAGCATAAAAATTTTTTTCTTAAATTTCACCATCATTTACAAATCTTATAATGCTACATCATGACATTTATTGGTGAAGTCTGTTGACTCATCAATCTACAGAGAAACTGTTGTTTTCAGTATGTTACACGAAACCTCTTCAGTATGATGTGACATGTCATCAATATGTCAGCTTACTGTACTGTTCTGAGACTGGAGCCTTCAATTTCTCATACTCCATCTTGTCTAAACATTTCACTTACTATAATTTCACATGCTGACATTATTAGTTTCTCACTAGCTGTAGGACTTTTCCTTTTCTGAGCAATACATTCAGTCACTATATAACTTGATTCCTGAGGCTTTTGACAGGACTTTTTAAAAACACAACTTTACTCTGTTTTGAGAATATAATAGTTATGTAAGATAGCCAGCAGCTTTATCTGATGGCTGTGAGTTGTACATAAGTGACTTTTAAGTTTTGTTGGAGCTTTTGTTGCACTTGTAAGTGGTGATTCTTCATCATTCATCTATCAGAATTGCCCTTGGCTAAAATCTTCTTCCATGTCTTACCTTATCTTTTTTTTTTTTTTAAAGATTTTTATTTATTTATTTGAGACAGAATGAGAGAGAGAGAGCACATGAGAGGGGGGAGGGTCAGAGGCAGAAGCAGGCTCCCTGCCGAGCAGGGAGCCCGATGCGGGACTCGATCCAGGGACTCCAGGATCATGACCTGAGCCGAAGGCAGTCGCTTAACGAACTGAGCCACCCAGGCGTCCCGTGTCTTACCTTATCTTTAAAGGTCACTATGTTGGGTAGCCAGCCATGTTTTAAAACACAAAGGCTAAGAAAATAGAAAATAGAAGGCCATGCTAAATGATAAAATTGAAGTAAAATAAAACTTCACAATACAATACAATCCTCATTTTGCCGCCAGGCTTACAATGGCAAAATACAGAGGGGTAACTACATCATGGTAAGTAAGAATTCCTTTTTTACATTGAACATTTCTCTCAAATTTTGTTATAATGACAGAGTTCCTTCAATCCCACAAGTTGGTCAGCAGCATACAAGGGAAGTTTGAGAGAAGTGAGACGGAGAACCTGGCATTGTCACCATATTGTTCTACCCTTCCCTGATATAACAGCCATTAGTAATCAGCAGTCTCCCCTATCTTGTGTCAGAAAAAGAATAGATTGAACAAAAAGAAATGGCCCTTCCTACATGTACTACTATACAAGGCTGATATACTTGTAATAAAAATTCTAATGGTACTGTTCAGTCAATATTCACTACTAGCAAGATTAGCATTGCAAAGCATCCAAAATTTAAATAACAACTATTTCACTAATTATGATCTCTCATGGAAACCTAGCAACATTTTGCAGAACCTCAATTGAGGAAATCTATAATAAGATCATTGAAATAAAATCAATATACTACTACTTTGCAGTTAAGCACCAGAATTTTTGAAATAAATTATGAACCCAGAATTAGATGTCTTTATTAATGTTAATAAATGACAAATATAAAGTTTAATTCAGTAGGTAAAATACAGACTGTTTCAAAAATAGTTTGGGCAAAACTAACAATTTGGAAGAAAAGAAAAATAACCCATAATATCATAAAATAAATTTCAACAACAATAAAACCTAAAAGATTTACAAAAAAAACTCTGAGAAACTATACTATCTAGGAATCAGGAAAATTTTCCTGATTGAAGTCTAAATGGCATGAAAGAAGATAGAATAAACAGATTAAAACTTTTGGATGAAAAAGGATGTCAATAAAATTTAAAAGAAAAATAATTGTTCTAAAAAATACATAATGTAGATGACAGACGACAGGTTAATTTTTATAGTGTACAATAGCTCTTACAAATTGAAAACAAAATATTAAAAAGTGCAAATTATAAGAATAGATAATTCACAGAAGAGTAAATCCAAATGAGTATATAAAAATGTTCTCAGTAACTCTAATAGTGAAATGCAGACTTAAGTGACAGTGACATATTACCTAAATTCTAGAGTCTGATGGCAAATAATCTCATATTGTTACTGATAATGAAGTACTACAGTCCTTTGGAAGGCAATTTAGTAATATCCACCCAAAAATAACTCTTATGGTCATCTACCCCCAGAGAGAAGAATACCAGCTTATAAAGACAATAAAAGCATATGGATAGGGCGCCTGGGTGGCTCAGTTGGTTAGGTGACTGCCTTCGGCTCAGGTCATGATCCTGGAGTCCCAGGATCGAGTCCCGCGTCGGGCTCCCTGCTCGGCAGGGAGTCTGCTTCTCCCTCTGACCCTCCTCCCTCTCATGCTCTCTGTCTCTCATTCTCTCTCTCTCAAATAAATAAATAAAATCTTTAAAAAACAAACAAACAAACAACAAAAAAAAAGCATATGGATAAAGATGTTTTTTCAACCTTCCTCATAGAGGCCAAGAACTGGAAACAGACTGCCCATCAACAGAAGAATCACTAGCTTGTGGTTTTCTGCACCATACAGTATTGCACAATCAAAGAATGAATTTAAACCAAAGCAGATGAGAGATTTCCAAAATGTCTTGAAGACTGAGATAGTATTCAGAAAAGAAGAAATGAGCAACAATGAATATTGATCAAAAGAGAAAAATTTATGTGGATATTAAGTATGAGTGAGTATAAATGATACAGATACGCATACACTATATTTGAATAGTTATGTTGTGGGTAGTGATTAAATGTGAGGATACCGAGATCATAAAGGAAGATAGGAAATTTGTTAAAAAGTGTACGAAATACTATATTCTTGGGACACCTGGGTGGCTCAGCTGGTTAAGCAACTGCCTTCGGCTCAGATCATGATCCTGAAGTCCCGGGATCGAGTCCCACATCAGGCTCCCTGCTCAGCAGGGAGTCTGCTTCTCCCTCTGATCCTTCCCCCCCTCATATTCTCTCTCTTTCTCTCTCAAATAAATATAATCTTTAAAAATAAATAAATACTATATTCTTAATAAAATAGTGCCTTTAACATATACAAAGAACTTAATATATGGAAAGAAAAAGTGGTAAATTTTTTAAAGATTTTATTTATTAATGAGAGAGTGTGAGAACAGAGAGGGGAAAGAGAGGGGGACGGGCAGAGGGGAAAGCAGACTCCCCCTGAGCAGGGAGCCCAACATGGGACTGGATCCCAGGGCTCTGGGATCATGACCTGAACCAAAGGCAGACGGTTAACTGACAGAGCCACCCAGGTACCCTAAAAACATGGTTAATTAATTGCAAAAATTCCCTCAATTACAAGTTACATGTACTCTAATATGGCTAATATTGGAAATAGCTACTATTGTTTTAAATCTCATTTGCATAAAAAGCTTGCCACAAAGAGCCTGTAAATTCTGAAAAGAGGGGTAATTAGAGAATACTTCCTTTACCAAAACAAAACATAGTATAAAATTGCAGTCACATAAATATTTGGACTTAGTGCATGAACAGAGGCAGATAAATGGAATAAGCAAGAGTCTAGGGAGACCCAAGCACTTATGGGAGTTTAGTATATATGGTAAATGTAGCAATTTAAATCAAGTCAAATGAGCAATTTTTAAAAAATAGTGTGGAAACAACTGTGTAGCCATCTGGAAAAAATGAACTTGGATTCTTATGTCATCTCTGCCATTTAAGTAATGTCCAGATGTATCAAATATTTGAGTATATAGAATGAAACCATAAAGTATAAAGAAAAATATGTGAGTATTTAAATTATACACCCATAGTAGATTCTTTGTTTAAAACATAGGACACAGAAATTATTAAAATGATAAATTTGGCTCAAATAAAAATTTTGCAAACATATGACCAAAGAAGATATAGAGATGATAAGTATATGAAAAGATGCTCCACATGTCAGGAAAATATAAATAAAAACAACCATGAAATACCACTATACACATATTAGAATGCCTAAAATCCAGAACACATGACAGTACCAAATGCTGGTGAGGATGAGGAGCAATAGGAATTTTCATTAATTGCTGGTGGGAATACAAAATGATAAAGCCACTTTGGAAGATAGACTGGTGATTTTGTAAAAAAAAACTCAACCTACTTTTACCATATGATCCAGTGATTGCACCTTCTTGATATTTACCCAAAGGATTTGAAAACTTATGTAGACATAAAAACCTCCACATATGTGTTTATAGTAACTTTACTCATAATTACCAAAACTTGGAAGTAACCAACATGCCCTTCAGTAGATGGATAGACAGTGTATATCTAGACAATGGAATATTATTCAATGCTAAAAACAAATGAGCTATGAAGTCATGAAAAGATGCAGAGAAATTTTAAATGCATATTGCTAAGAAGCCAATCCGAAAAGCCAATTCTAAAAAGGCAAAACAATGGATAAAAAGAACCATGGTTTGACAGTGATTAGCAGGGAGGGAGGAATAAATAGGTGGAGCATGAGGATTTTTAGGGTAGCAGAAATACTCCATATGATATTATAATGGTGAGTATATATTATAAATTTATCTAAACTCATATAATGTACAATACCAGGAGTGAATTTTAATATAAACAATTGACTGACACTGGGTGAAAATGATATATCATTGTAGATTTACCAATTTTAACAACTGTACCACTCTGAATGGGGATGTTGATAATGAAGAAGACTGTGCATTCATAGATGCATGGACCATATGGAAAATCTCTATACTTTTAATTTTGTTGTGAACTTAAAACTGCTCTAAAACTCAAGGTTTGTTTGTTTTGTTTATGTTTATTTTTATTTTATTTTTTTTATGTAGGCTACACACCCAACATGGAGCCCAACGTAGGACTTGAGCTGAAGATCATGAGATTGAGACCTGAGCTGAAATCAAGAGTTGGACACAACCAAGAGTGAGCCACCCAGGCATCCAGAAGGTTTATTTTTTTGAAAAAGTAATAATTTTTTTTTTTAAGATTTTATTATTTATTTGACAGAGAGAGATACAGCGAGAGAAGGAACACAAGCAGGGGGAGTGGGAGAGGGAGAAGCAGGCTTTCCGCCGAGCAGGAAGCCCGATGTGGGGATTGATCCCAGGACCCTGGGATCATGACCTGAGCCAAAGGCAGACGCTTAACGACTGAGCCACCCAGGCGCCCCAGAAAAAGTAATAATTTCTATAAAGCAAATAGCACCATAAACTGATTCAAAATACAAATTACAAAATGGGAGAAAATGCTTGCCATGATATTTGCCACAAATATATAAAGAGCATATGCAAATCAATGCAGAAGAGGGGCAAAAGATATGAACATAAAATTCAATAGAGAGGAGCAAGATGGTGGAGGAGTAGGAGACCTAAATTTCGTCTGGTCCCAGGAATTCAGCTACATAGGGATCAAACCATTCTGAACACCTACAAACTCAACAGGAGATCGAAGAAAAGAATAGCAGCAACTCTCTGAACAGAAAAGCGACCACTTTCTGGAAGGTAGGACGTGTGGAGAAGTGAATCTGAGATGATATTCGGGAGGATAGACGGTGGGGGAGGGGGCCTCTGTCAGCTGTTTCTGGCAAGTGATAGAGTCCCGGAGCACAAAATCGGAAATTTTAGAAGTCGGCTCCGCTGAGGGACGTTGCTGCAGCAGCTAAACAAGGGGTGGAACCCTAGCTGGGAGTGTGTGGTCTCAGGACCCTCGGGGACACAGAAAAACCGGGTGCCCGAGTGCAGCAGAGCTCCCAGGTATTGGAGCGGGGAAGCCGACTGCAGAGACGGAGCTGAGGAGCGGGCTCTCAGCTCGGGGTTGCCATAAACTGTGATCCACGGCACAGTCGGGCCACTGTTCCTTCAGCAGGGACCCAACAAGTGGCAGATCTGGGGAGACTCACCTTCCTCCTCTGGGAGGAGCGGCGCGGGAGCGCACTGCAGGGATCTGCTGGATTCAGAGACTCCAAACGGGTCTTGTGCCAGAGATACAAATGCTCAGTCACAGGCCGGGTGAGCACAGAGTGCGGCTGGAGACCGGGGAGACAGGAGTGACTGACTGCTTTTCTCTGGGGGCTCACTGAGGAGCAGGCCCCAAGTTCTTGGCTCCTCCTGGGCAGAGACTGGGAGGCCACCATTTTCACTCTCATCCTCCAAAGGTGTACCAAAAGCTTGCAGGGAACAAAAGCTCCCGAGAGCAAACTGGAGATTACTTAGCCTGGACCGGCAAGGGCGGGGCAATTCTGCCTCCAGCAAAGATATTTGGGAACCACGGCAATCAGGCCCTCCCCCAGAAGATCAGCAAGAACAGCCGGCAAAGACCAAGTTTACCGATCAATGAGAACAGCAGAACTCCAGTGCTAGGGGAATACTGCACATAATTCATGGATTTTTCCCCATGATTCTTTAATCTTTCAAAGTTAATTTTTTTAATTTTCTTTTGTTTTTTTTTCCCCTTTTTCAACCAACATCTTATCAATCCCTTTTTTAAAAAATCTTTTTTGTTTTTCATTTTTAAAGTCATATTCTATTGCTTCATAGTAGTTAACCTTATTTTTGGTATATATACATAAGTTGTTCTCTCTTTAAAATTTTGGGATATAGTTTCTTCTAACAGACCAAAATATATCCTAAATCTCTAGTGTATGGCTTTGTTCTAGTCTCCTGCCTAATCACATTCTCTCCCTTTATTTTTTTTTTAAATCCTTTCTTTTTTCAACTTCTCTTATCAATTCCTTTTATAAAATCCTTTATAATTTTCATCTTTACAGTCATATTCCATCCCTTCATTGTATTTACCCTTATTTTTGTACATATATAAGTTTTTCTTTCTTTAAAATTTTGAGAGGCACTTTCTTCTAACAGACCAAAATATGCCCAAACTCTAGTCTGTGGTACTGATCTATGCACCAGCCTGATCATATTTGATCATACTCTGTTTTCTTTGTTTTTATCTTTTTCTTTTTTCTTTTTTTTTCATTTTCTTTCTTTCCCTTTCTTTTCCCTGGTTTCAGGTCTCTTCTGATTTGTTTAGTGTATATTTTTCTGGGGTCGTTGTTACCCTGTTAGCATTTTCTTCTCTCATTCATCCATTCTCCTCTGGACAAAATGACAAGATGGAAAAAATCACCTGGAAAAAAAGAACAAGAGGCAGTACCAACTGCCAGAGACCTAATCAATACAGACATTAGTAAGATGTCGGAACTAGAGTTCAGAATGATGATTTTAAAGATACTAGCTGGGCTTGAAAAAAGCATGGAAGATATTAAAGAAACACTTTCTGTAGAAATAAAAACTAAAATCTAACCAAACCGAAATCAAAAAGGTTAATAATGAGGTGCAATAAAAAAGGGAGGCTCTAACTGCTAGGATAAATGAGGCAGAAGAGAGAATCAGCAATATAAAAGACCAAATGATGGAGAACAGAGAAGCTGAGAAAAAGAGAGATAAACAACTACTGGATGGCGAGGGCAGAATTCCAGAGATAAGTGATACCATAGGAAGAAACAATATTAGAATAATTGGGATCCCAGATGAATAAGAGAGAGTGTGGCAGAAGGTATACTGGAGCAAATTATAGCAGAGAAATTCCCTAATTTGGGGAAGGAAACAGGCATCAAAATCCAGGAGGCACAGAGAACCCCCCTCAGAATCAATAAAAATAGGTCAACACCCCGACATCTAATAGTAAAACTTACGAGTCTCAGAGACAAAGAGAAAATCCTGAAAGCAGCTCAGGAGAAGAGATCTGTAACTTACAATGGTAGAAACATTAGATTGGCAACAGACCTATCCACACAGACCTGGCAGGCCAGAAAGGACTGGCAGGATATATTCAGAAC
>NW_028038002.1:0-502 GCF_054177405.1 Leptonychotes weddellii | reverse complement strand
AAATTACTTGGTGAATATAAGTGTATTCACTTTCAACTTTGTTATATGTTTAAAATCTTCATAATATAATGTTGAAAAATATCTTCATTCTTTCATTCCACTATCATATGGTTTAGGCTTGTAATCTGTGAATATGAGATGAGATAATATTGGGAAAGTCATGAAAACAGTGCTTGGTATACAGCAAGTGCTAAATAAGTTGGTTTTAAAAAACCAACTCCATAAGCAAATGAAAAAAAAACAAAAAACAGAAATATCAAATCATATGTTATCACACCAGAATACATCTGTGAGAAATTTTCAAAATATGTTTTCTGTGAGGGCTGATTGTAACAGGTCTAGAATGGGCTTGAGTTGTTTTGTCCATGTACATGCATGGTGCTTCCCCTTCAGCAAGAAAAGTACTAATTCAAAGTGTTGCTTTTTTTTTTTATTTTTTTTATTTTTTTATTCTTATGTTAATCCCCATACATTACATCATTAGTTCTAGATGAAGTGTTCC
>NW_028038001.1:0-502 GCF_054177405.1 Leptonychotes weddellii | reverse complement strand
CTACTCTTATTGTATTATTATCAGTTCTTTTATGTATTTGGGTGCTCCCATGTTGGGTGCATAAATATTTGCATTTGCTGTATCTTCTTGTTGGATTGTTTGCGTTACAATTATATAGTGTCTTTGTCTCTTGTTATAGTCTTTGTTTTAAATTCTATTTCATATTAGTGTTGCTACTCTGCCTTTTTATTCACTTCATTTGCATGCTAAATGCTCTTCCATCCTTTCACTTTTAATCTGCATGTGTCTTTAGGTCTGAAATGAGTCTATTGTAGGCAGTGTATAGATGGGTCTTGCTTTTTTATCCATTCTGTCACCGTACACTTTTTGATTGGAGTGTTTAGTCCATTTGCATTCAAAGTAATTATTGATAGGTGTGTAATTATTGCCATTTTGTTACTTTTTTTATGGTTGCTTTTTGTAGTTCTCTGTTCTTGTTCTCCTCTCATGGTTTGCTGGCTTTCTTTAGTGATATACTTGGGTTCCTTTCTGGTTTTGTTTT
>NW_028038000.1:0-502 GCF_054177405.1 Leptonychotes weddellii | reverse complement strand
ATTTTGGGAGAAGTTTTTAATTTCAATAAAGTATGGCTTATCAAGTTTTTTTCTTTCATGGATCGTGCCTTCGGTGTTGTATCTAAAAAGTCATTCCCATGACCAAGGTCATGTAGGTTTTCTCCTGTGTTAATCTTGTACGAGCTTTATAGTTTTGCATTTTATATTTAAGTCTGTGATCCATTTTGAGCTAATTTTTGTGAAGGGTGTAAGGTCTGTGTTTAGGTTTATTTATTTTTTTTGCATGTGGATATCCCAAGTTAACATTTTAAAAATAGATTTTTTTCCTTGTACTTACTCATTGTACAAATTTCTTAAAAGTCAGATAAACATGGGCGTATCTGGGTGGCTCAGTGGGTTAAGTGACTAACTCTTGATTTGGCTCAGGTCATGATCTCATGATCGGGCTCCGCACTCAACATGGAGTCTGCTTGTCCCTCTCCCTCTGCCTGCCGCTCTGCCTACTTGTTCTGTCAAATAAATTAAAAATCTTAAAAAAAAA
>NW_028037999.1:0-502 GCF_054177405.1 Leptonychotes weddellii | reverse complement strand
TGGGTGTTATGCACAAACAAT
Organism: Leptonychotes weddellii; assembly: GCF_054177405.1. Classification (NCBI taxonomy): domain Eukaryota; kingdom Metazoa; phylum Chordata; class Mammalia; order Carnivora; family Phocidae; genus Leptonychotes; species Leptonychotes weddellii. The sequence continues at coordinate 481 of NW_028037999.1, read as the reverse complement.
GAATCATGGAACACCACATCAAAAACTAATGATGTAATGTATGGTAATTAACATAACAATAAAAAATTAAAAAAAAAAGACTCAGGGGATTATTGCCCTGACGTTCAGGGCCTGACATTATACAAGTAGTAGAGGAGGTACAGAGAGAACAGGTCATCACATTTAATAGCAGGTTGTGGCAAAGTGAGTGAGGAGGGAGCGGAGCTGTTTGCATCCCCTTGAGGGGCTTCCAGCTCCAACTGGAGGCTTCAGGGGAGTCTTTGTCTATTGTACAGGATGCAAATTCCTCAAGCTGGGCCACAGTCCTGGCAGTGGTCTGGCTGCATTCCAATGCTAAGCAAATGAAGGGTGAGTGGGAACTTCTGGAAAAGAAGGCCAGAACCTGGATTCACATCCATGCAGGTAGGAGTTCAATGCTAAGACCCCCTCTCCTTCCTTCCTTAGGAAGCTAATCATCTTCCCTGGCACGGAGCCTCCAGGC
>NW_028037998.1:0-502 GCF_054177405.1 Leptonychotes weddellii | reverse complement strand
ACTAGAGTGGGTGCACCACAGGACAAGAAGCACCCAGCATATTCTCCCTTTGGCAGCCATTACGTTCAGCACATGCTTTGTGGGAAGAAAAGGTTGAATGAGAAAGAGAGGTGTCTGGAGTTTAAGCACCTTCAAGATGGGTCAAACCCAGAAAGTCACAGGCTCTTTGCCAGGGTCTGAACCCTAGTTCCCCCTCCCATGTCCAACTTTCACACTGGCTCTGCTTTGTAAAATCACAAGATGGCGACTTGCTGAACTCAGAGCTCCACCAAATCAGCTCCAGCTCTGCCCAACTCCATCCAGCCAAGCCCCAAACTACTCTTAGGTAGAGTAGTTGAAGTGGACGGGACTCTGGCTCAGGCCCTGGAAAACCCAGCTTCTGGTCTTCATTCTGTGATTCGCCAGCACTGTGACCTTAGCCATATCACTTAATTGTAACCTTCAGTTTCAGCCTCTTCTCTGAAGTTGCTGTGAGGAGTGAATAGCTGTATTTGAACGAAGG
>NW_028037997.1:0-502 GCF_054177405.1 Leptonychotes weddellii | reverse complement strand
ACAAAATGCTAGCAGAGTAACAACGTCCCCAGAAAATATACTCTAAACAAATCAGAAAAGACCTTCCAGAATGTGGTCGCTTTTCTGATGAGAGAGTTGTGCTCTTCTTTTCTTCGATCTCCTGTTGAGTTTGTACGTGTTCCAAATGGTTTGATCCCTATCCAGCTGAATTCCTGAGAGGAGACGAAATCTAGGTCTCCTACCTCTCCAGCTATTCTCATGCTGACCTAAGTCGTCTCAAACACTAAACGAGATTTTGAAATTCATTTTTTTACAAAGCACTTAATGTGATACCTGACATGCAATAAACACTTACCAAATGGCAGCAAACATTGCTGTCCACGTGTATTCTGGGATCCGCATTCAGAAGCTGCATTATACATGCATAACACCATTTAACCAGGAGAAATGGAAACGTCATTTCAGAGTTATCCATATATCAGGTGTCTACTTAATAAAACTACAGGTGATCTATTTGCTTCCTCCTCTGGAAATATAATAA
>NW_028037996.1:0-502 GCF_054177405.1 Leptonychotes weddellii | reverse complement strand
TGTGTCCTTTGGGGAGAATTTTTTTGAAACAAGAAATCTGCATAATACCTGTAAATAACAACCTGTACTAGCTTCCTTGAAAAAGATTAGGCATAATACAAACATAATCATTAGATTATTTATCTTCATAGTCTAATTTTTTTGTAACCTATACCTCTGTTCAAAAAAATCTGCACTCAATTTCTGTTTTCATCTAGTGAAAATCAAAAATATTCATCAATACATGAAAGGGAGTGAAATAAATCGGATTTCACATATTTTTATAATTTTATTTAAAAATATATAATTGTATCTAAAATATTTTCCTGTTTTTTTTAATAGGGCATATTTAATTTCAGGTGACTTTTTATGAATATATGTTTTCAAAATTTTTTACTACTGTTTCTGCAGAGCATTATATCTAGTTTAATAAAACTGGATAATCAAATATTTCCTTTAACATGAGTATTTTTTTTTAATTTTTTTATTCTTATGTTAATCCCCATACATTACATCATTAGTT
>NW_028037995.1:0-502 GCF_054177405.1 Leptonychotes weddellii | reverse complement strand
AAAGAATTCACGGCAGAATAAGGTCGCAGGAGAAGAGAGCCGCTCCTGAGGGGACCACACTGGGAGAGAGCTGGGGTCCTCGTGCCCGCCCACAGAGGGTGCTGAGAGGGCCCCTGTCAGGAGCCAGGAGGAGACAGATGGCAAGGAGGGGTGTCTGCAATTCCCTTTGTACTTGCAGCTGCTAACACGGATGAGGGCGCAAATGGTGAATTCGTTCTTAAAATGTTTGCCCTGGCCTGGGGTTTTAGATTCAAAAAAGCCAGGATACTAACAATCTGTTGACTGGAACATGGACAAACTGAGGGAACATTACAGTACAAAGGGAAATGTCCACCCTCACAGACAACTGAAGCAATGCAGGTGAAAACCAGAAACCCACTTTCCTGTCCCACTGGCCAAGAGCGGGGCTGGTCAGCGCTCAGAACCAACACACCCTTCCCTCCTCATCCCTCCCCTTGGCCTTCCTTCCAGTGAGAAGCTAATTCCCCGGCGGGGTGTGTGC
>NW_028037994.1:0-502 GCF_054177405.1 Leptonychotes weddellii | reverse complement strand
CTACTCTTATTGTATTATTATCAGTTCTTTTATGTATTTGGGTGCTCCCATGTTGGGTGCATAAATATTTGCATTTGCTGTATCTTCTTGTTGGATTGTTTGCGTTATGATTATATAGTGTCTTTGTCTCTTGTTATAGTCTTTGTTTTAAATTCTATTTCATATTAGTGTTGCTACTCTGCCTTTTTATTCACTTCATTTGCATGCTAAATGCTCTTCCATCCTTTCACTTTTAATCTGCATGTGTCTTTAGGTCTGAAATGAGTCTATTGTAGGCAGTGTATAGATGGGTCTTGCTTTTTTATCCATTCTGTCACCCTACACTTTTTGATTGGAGTGTTTAGTCCATTTGCATTCAAAGTAATTATTGATAGGTGTGTAATTATTGCCATTTTGTTACTTTTTTTATGGTTGCTTTTTGTAGTTCTCTGTTCTTGTTCTCCTCTCATGGTTTGCTGGCTTTCTTTAGTGATATACTTGGGTTCCTTTCTGGTTTTGTTTT
>NW_028037993.1:0-502 GCF_054177405.1 Leptonychotes weddellii | reverse complement strand
TTTTTAATAACTGAGACATGCATGCTTTTTCTGAGCTTATAATAGTTTGTGTGTGTGTGGTATATATTTTTGTGATTTTTTTAAAACGGTACTGGTTTGGCAGAAAGTTTCCAGTGTGACTGTTGTGTTTGTGAAAACACGATAATCTCATTGAGCAGTCTTCAGATAGTGGAAACAATGGAATTTGAGTAATATTCATTGTAGGCACAGACAAATTGCTTTCTTTAAGCACTTTGACAATGGCTTTTTCCTTTGTGTCTTTCCGGTTATAAATAGCAATTTGTCTATTTTTGTTGTAAGAAATGTAGAAGTGATTTTGCATTGGCTGTTCCTCTGTAGGATCAAGGAAAATTACCTGCTCTTCCTTTGAGTGTTGATATATGTTGACCAATTTTTACAACTGTTTATTATTTCCGTGTCTTTGCAAATTTTTTTTAACAACAGCTTCATTGGGTTATAATTCACAAACCATAAAATTCACCCACTTGAAGTGAAGAGTTCA
>NW_028037992.1:0-9865 GCF_054177405.1 Leptonychotes weddellii | reverse complement strand
CTTTTCTGTTCAGAGAGTTGTTGCTCTTCTTTTCTTCCATCTCCTGTTGAGTTTGTAGGTGTTCAGAATGGTTTGATCCCTATCCAGCTGAATTCCTGAGAGGAGACGAAATCCAGGTCTCCTACTCCTCCGCCATCTTGCTCCCCAGCTCACTCTTTCTAACCTACTCATTCTCTCTCTCAAATAAATAAATAAATCTTTAAAATGGTTTCTTTTCTCCTGCATCTCCCAGAAGCATTAGGGGATTTTCCTACATTTACTATGGTAATCTGGTGGAGTTTCTAAAAGCAAATCTCACAGTATTATGGATGACACCCTATGACTAGGTCCACCTTGGAGTATTTTGCCTTCACGAGTTTTCTGCACTGAGCTTTAAGAAATTTGACAATTGCAATCCAGGTTTTCCTACCCTGACACTGGTTCTAAAGGCAGTTTCTGCTTGTTAGTCTCTGCTCCAATAAGCCAAGACTCACAATGTTTACCTAGTCTTCCAATCTTGGAAACACTGGTTTACCCCGTGTTCTCCTCTTCCTTCTCTTATAGATTTAAGAGCAGGCATGGAATTTTCAATCTGTTCACCTTTTTACTTATTGTTAGGAAGAAATGGAAGAAATCTCCTTCCATGAAGAATTGACTGAGCATCCTTAGATTTATGTTATATTTCAATTTGATACTTTTTCAGAAAGCAAAAGTGATCCTCCCATCTATCCCCTCTGACACCACTCCCAAACCTATGAGACAAGTTATGTTAATAATATTAACATATTGAATCTTATTCCTTTGATTTGCTCTTAAAAACATACAGAAGCATAGAGATTCCTATCTAGGAGATTTTTGTTTACCAAGATACTTGCTCCCTTTATCAATGTCAGCATGACGTCCTCTTACATATTTAGATATGCTTTGTGGTCAAAAAAATGCTTCAGACTCTAAGCTGTTCATATATATTACATCAGGAAAAGAATAGTAATCCTATTCTCTAACCCTAAAATCACGATGAAGGGACACTTAGGGAAAACAGGCAACTAACTAAACCATCAACCTTCAATCATCTAACTAAACAATATGCCTAATCAGTTTCTCTCTGGTTAAAATCCTTCAAAGGCTTGACGCTCCAAGATCAGGGATTCTCTAAAATATTTTCTAATTGTCCTAGCTACTTTCGAAACACAGGAAGGACACAAGGCAATGCCATATATTGGACAACAGAGGGATTAGAACACATAACACCAAGACTCTAGTTTCTCTTGGCGACCAAGTAGCCATAGCTTTCAGGCAAACTCCTTCCAAATCATCTCCCTCATGTGTCAAATGACAGTGTTGTACTTTAGGCATTGTAAAGGTCTTTCCAGACCTTTTAGTATTCTAATCCATGTTAGTCATTCCCTTAGTTGGTAAAGGCCAGGGAAATAGCTTCATGCGACTCAATGAGCTGGGCTCAGCACATACATACCATGGATCCGTGTCTTCTACATTCTCTGCTTCGCACCCCAGGAAGGCCAAGGCTAGCTCATCTGATAACCTAATGTCTGGGTCGTTCATTGTCTTGTATCTAGTACAACTATAGCTTTTTTTTAAGATTTTATTTATTTATTTATTTGAGAGAGAGAGAGAGAGCACGAGCAGGGGGTGGGGCAGAGGGAGAAGCAGGCTCCCTGCTGAGCAAGGACCCTGATGCAGGGCTCGATCCCAGGATTCCGGGATCATGACCTGAGCCGAAGGCAGATGCTTAACCAACTGAGCCACCCGGGCGCCCGTAAACTATACCTTTCTACCACTACTTTGACATTGAACAATCCCTTTCAGCCCTTTTTATTACTAAGGAAATGTCTATGCTCCAGATTGTCTCTTCAGTTTTCAAGTTCTTAACACCCCCTGTCTCCAGATACAGAGATATCTCTTTTGACTATGGTTTGTTGATACCTAGTAGGGTCCATGTCTGAGCCGCAAGGGGTCTTCAAATGCCCTGACACTGTAGGCAAAAGTTTGCGTGCAGATACACATGTGTAGATTTCTACAGAAAGTGTTTTGGACTTTCAGAAGATTCACATGGGAGGCTGGGATCCAAAAATGATTGAGCATCCCAAGTCCTTAACTCCAGCCTGAGAAGTCTTCCACCTCCTCCTTTGTTCTAAACACCAGTCCTTCTGGTGTGATCCCTCACAATCATACACAACTCTTACTGCTTTTACTTTCTTCCAGTAGATGAACTGCCCTGGACAACTCATCGCAATCAGTTCACCTGTGAGGCTGAGGAAGTGATCCTTTCTTCTACCTTCTACAGCCCCACGGAATTGAACAGCCCTGGTCCCTATAATCACCTGCTGCTCTCCCAACTTCCCATTCCATTTAGTGTTCTGCACTTCTGAACTACAACATCTCATTAGATAAACTTTCCATGAAATAGTATTTGCAACATTTACAACGCAATAATAATACCAATATATGCCAGTTTCTCTGCAAAGTGCTTTACCTGCATTATCACATTTACTTCTCATGATTCTATCAGCTTATTACTACCATTTTCTGTTTTATAGCTGATGAAATGGAGGCACAGAGACATCAGATAACTTGCCCAAGGCCACACAGCTGTCAAGTAGCAGGGCCAAGACTTGTTTTCAAGTCTACTGACCCCAAAACCCATGTTCTTCAACACTATATATTTTGTTTTTCCATTCAACTTCTTAGATTGTCGTTATATCTAGATTACAGATAGATTCCATGGCGGAAACATCATGGACTTTCTCTGTGGACTAGAATATATATATATATATATATATATATACACGTTTTTTAAAGATTTATTTATTTATTTCAGAGAGAGAGAGAGGGAAAGAGAGAGCACGAGCAGGGGAGAGGGGCAGAGGGAGAGGGAGAAGCAGACTCCCCACTGAGCAGGGAGCCCAATGGGGAGCTCAACCCCAGGACCTCAGGATCATGACTTGAGCCACCCAGGCGCCCCTAGAATATATTTTTTAATCACTTAAAATATTTTTGTGACATGGTATGACACAAGATTTCTACTACCAGGTATACATGTGAGAACAATGAGCATATGTGTCCACAAAAAGATTTTCACATGACTGCTCATAGCAGATATACTCACAACAGTAAAAACCAGTAGATAACTCAACTGTCCATCAACACTAGTGCATAAACTAATGGTAATATACAACGGATTGGTACTTAACAATACAAATAAAATACCTATACATTCGGCAAAAATGGCTAAATCTGGAAAACATGATGCTGAGGGAAAGAAACCAGACACAAACAGCCACACACCATATGATTTTATTTATAGGGAATTCTAGAAAACACAAAACCCACCTACAGTAACACAAACCAGATAAGTAGTCGCCCTTTGGGCTAAGAGGATTGCCCAGAAAGGGGACATAAGGAGATAATGGGCCATGTAAACTACCTTGATCTGGATGGTTGTTAAATAAGATTATTCACTGAGCTATATACTTAAACTCTACATCAATAAAATGTTGAACAAAATCCACTAGGAACATGGATTATAAACACTCCGATCCCATGCATGTGAAAGTAGGGAGCCAACTAAGTTGAACACCAAAAGGCCCAAAGTATACATCTTTAAAATATGTAACTAGGGGCACCTAGGTGGCTCAGTCAGTTAAGTGTCTGCCTTCGGCTCAGGTCATGATCCCGGGGTCCTGGGATCCAGCCCCACATCAGGCTCCCCTGCTCAGTGGAGAGCCTACTTCTCCCTCTCTCTCTGCTCTTCCCCCTACTTGTGCTCTCTCTCTCTCTGTGAGATAAATAAAATCTTAAATAAAATAAAATAAAATATGTAGCTATATTCAATTCAAGTCCCCACTTACTCATCTTCTCACTGCCCAAACTATAGCCAATAAAATCGTCAAAATAGATGGGTTCTCTAAGGATAAAGCAATGTTCTTAACTGGGGGCTATATGGATCCCCAGGTGACCCAGAGCAATTTGATGAAGTATTTTCCATTCTCTCAACTTCTGGATTGCTGTTAGTATTTGGTCAGGAGAAGTGGGGGTGCTGCTAAATACACTACAAGGCCCAGGACACGTCCCCATGACAAAGAATGAATTATCTGACCTGAACTAATAATAGGGCAGAGTTAAAAAACACAAGGATAACATATTGCTATGGTAAAACAAATGTATATGTAATGAGGAAGAATCGAAAATGCAAACAAATCAACATCTGTTAAAACCAACCTTAGGTGTCCCTTTGGAAAACATTGGGCAGTGTCTGAGCAAATGGGCGGAGAATGACTAACTTAAGATTCGGGTGGAGAATACAGGTGGTATTGAAATGCCTCCTTACCATGAAGCTGAGGTGGGGGGCGCTGGGGGCATAGATCATAAAAGGCATCAAGAAGGCAGCTGAAGGGAACTGAGATACCAAAAAGCCCAAAACTGCTCAAACTTGGACTACTCGAGCCTAACCATTTTGCCTCATATTATCTGTGCGCACGAACACGATGTCTTTTTGTATTCTAAGTTTCATTGAAGAAAAATAAGTTGGTGTGAGGGGCCTTATTCTTTTGCCATAAGCCTGGAATTTGGGTTCTTTTTAAAAATAAATATCTACTCGAAAGGAGTCAAGCTGCAGAGAGAGAAATCACATTAACCAGAGACAAAAGGAAATGTTGCCCTAGCAACCAAAAGTACTTACAAGCTTTCATCAAACTCACTGTACGCAATTTCAGTTTTTATTTGATCACTGTTTTTTTTCTTAACATGGAAAAGCTTGAAATAGACTGATAAATAGTTGTCTGAATAGGCCTAACACTTCCTAATATCCCATCGTGAAATTTCTTTGAGCACCACCAAGGACATAATTCTGAATTGTAAATGCAAAACAACATAATAGCCTCCTTCCCCCTTCCTTCCATTAAAAAGGTCTACAGTGTAAAGCAACAAAGGAGCCCTCATACAGTACAAAAGAGGTTTCTCTCACATACCAGAGCTGTACACTCTACTAAGCATGTAAAAAGCATTTCTGGAATCATTCCTTTTGAAAAGTAGCAAGCCTATCTTAAGAACCAAGCATGTTACTAGCTAATCCCCTCAGCTGTTACAGATGCGGTACACCCAAGTAGGGTGGAAACTTATCAATGATTTTTGAAAGGAAGTAACTTTTCATTTCAGTGGGATGGTTCTACGATTGGTACAATGTTTGGAGTTGGCAAACAAATATAGAAAATCAGCGAAGGACTGTAAAAAGTACGCAGGGATAGACAATATAAGCAAAGTCGCTGTTCGGCCAATAAGTAGCTCTATGAAGCTGGGCAATTCACAGCACCTCTCTGGGGCTCAGTGACTTCACGAGTTAGTGTCAGGACAAGCAGATGACCAGCAAATCCCCTCCGCTGCTACCCCCGGGGGTACACCCAGGTCGGAGGGAAAAATATCAGTGGTTTTTGAAAGAAAGTGGCTGTTCATCTCATTCAAATAGTTCTACTCTTCACAGCATGTCTGGAATACGGTAAGCCAAATAATTTCTAGGTTCTCTCAGATTTCTCAGTCAGGTTTTAATATAAGGTAACACAATGGGAAAAAAGGACTCAATTTTCTAAATTTGTTTTATCCTTTTAATCTTTTTTGGATTGTTATAAAACTTTCCTGAATAGTGCATGATCTACTGCCAGAACCTTATCTAAATTCATTTTCAAACCAGTATTCCTAATAGTAGTGGAGAGCAGTCCTTGACTTTCAAAGAGGAATTGTTCATACCCTTGGTTATCCAATAACGTCCCCTTCATAATGTCAACAGCCTATTTCGTAGCTAAAGGTACATCATTCCAAAAATGCTAGCTTCTAAGGAGTTCAATACAGACAGACTGTGGGCTATTAAAAGCTGCAGGAGCACCTGTACTCACCAGAGACCACTGAGAACTGAACAGTAGAAGCTTCTCGTGTGTCTATACAAAGAAATTAATCCACAGGAAGAAAAGCCTGCTAAATTAAGAACAACTTGGGGAATTAACAGAGCAAGAGAAAGCCCATCGTTCTTTCCTAAAATGTGAATAATTGAGTTAGCTATGTAACTTGATACTTGAGATTGACTTTCATTTCTATCTACTAAAACTACATTCATTTCTCCACAACCAAAGCTGCTTAAGTGTTTTTAGATTTAAAGTATAACCCAAGTCAGATCTATAGGCTTCTTAAATATATTCATAATATAGAAGTATTTGGTATAAGTGAAATAAACAAGTTAAAGGTCTTAGATTTGGGGCTAGGACACTTTTTAATCAAAGTACATTAAGAAAAATATAGGATCCCAATAACCACAGTTAATATACTTATTTGATGGTGGTAAAATTCCCTGGGACTTCCCATATAAAGCTTTCAGTTTGGTTTGCTTCATGGTTTCTATCAATATTAGACACTACCCTTCAAGGAAAGGATTTATTGTTACGCCTAAGAGTGAACAGAGATAATTCAAACTCAACTACTTTATACATTCTATTCAATCACTTTTTAGATATGAGACAAAAACATACAGTCATGGCACACTAAAGGAAATTGGAAAACCCTAATTAGAGAAACAAATCTATTAGGAGGCAGGAATACCATAAGCAAAAAAGCCAAAGAGAATCAAAAAGAAATTTTTTTTTTTTTAATTTATTTGGCAGAGAGAGAGACAGCGAGAGCAGGAACACAAGCAGGGGGAGTGGGAGAGGGAGAAGCAGGCTTCCCGCCAAGCAGGGAGCCCGATGTGGGACTCGATCCCAGGACCCTGGGATCATGACCTGAGCCGAAGGCAGATGCTTAACGACTGAGCCACCCAGGCGCCCCAAAAAGAAATTTTTATGGATTCTTCCCATAGAAGGTATTCCAACTCTGTCCTCAATACAACTTGAATCACCAGAAAGTAGATGATTATCTATTTAAAGGTTTCAACTATGACTAAAGACCAATGAATATGACAGGTACACCAGGCTCTTTCACTCTGTTTCCATCACATATAAACACACAATTCACACCAGGAAGCAAAAAAAGGATGAATACAATCATGGAGAAAACCTTGAACTCCAGAGGGTGAAAATTCGCAATCGCGTTAGTTCTTAATTGGAATGAGATCTTGAAGCGAAGTCGGTTCTGAAACTGGAGTTTAGCTGAGTACAGCTGACCCTTGAACGTGGGATTGAACTGTATGGGTCCACGTCTATGTGGATTTTTTTCAATACACTACAGTACTGTAAATGTGTTTTCCTTGTAATTTTAAAAGCATGGTCTTTTCTCCCCTTTATTGTAGGAACAGAGTATAAAATACATATAACATACTAAACATGTTAATGGATCGTTTATGTTATAGATAAGGCCTCCAGGCAACAGCAGACCATTAGTAGTTAAGTTTTTGGGGAGCCAAAAGTTATACTTGAATTTTCCACTATGTGGAGGATTAATACCCAGAACACTTGTTGTTGTTCAAGGGTCAACTGTAATAGCCCTCCAAATTTTGACTATATCTTCTCATTTAGAATAAATCCAATTATTTGGGGGTACCCGGGTGGCTCAGATGGTTGAGCGTCTGCCTTCGGCTCAGGTCGTGATCTCTGGGCCTGAGGATCAAGCCCTGTGTCGGATTCCCGGCTCTGCAGGGAGTCTGCTCCTCCCTCTCCCTCTGCCTCTCCTCCTATCTCTCTGTCTCAAATGAATAAATTTTTTAAAAATCTTTTTAAAAAATAGAATAAATCTAATTATTCAATCACATACTGAGAGTGCCTATATGTGCTAACCTCCTTGTCCAAGTAAGGAGAAAGTGAAGCAAGAAGAGAATGGATAGGTCTGAGTCCCCTTCCTGAGAGCATTCAGTCATAAACCAAAGTGATTTGATGAAGGATATGAGTTTTCAGTGGAAGGAATGAATAATTTTGCCCAAGGCCAGAAAATTGGATGGTACAGAGAAGTCTTCATAAGGAGATATTTGAACGGAGGCGCCTGGGTGGCTCAGTCGGTTAAGCATCAGCCTTGGTCTCAGGTCATGATCTTGGTCCTGGGGTCGAGCCTCATACAGGGCTCCCTGCTCAGCGGGGAGTCTGCTTCTCCCTCTTCCTCTGCCCAACCCCCGCTCATGCTCTCTCTCTCTCTCTCTCAAATAAACAAAAATCTTAAAAAAAAAAAAAAGAAGAAGATACTTGAACTATGCCTTGAAGGACTAGCACCAAACAAGAAAAATCATGGGTGGGGTGTGTCCGGTAAACAAACAAGCTGTGCATAAGACACAGAAGCATGTGAAAGTATGGCATGAACGAGGAACTCCAATTACTCATTTCATAGAGTTTGAGGTGAGTTTCCTGTGTGGGGGTTATGAAGGATAACCTTAGAGATCATCTCCAGAAGGTCCTTTGATGCCAGATTAAGGAGTTGACACTTGGTCCTGAAAACGATGGGAAGCCATTACATGATTTTAAATACAGCCCGACGTGATCAGAATCGCACTGTACCCCCCCACAAAAAATCCCTTAAGCAGCAGTGAGAGAAAGGGGCTGGAGGACGCTCCTAAAATATTCCAGGAGGCAAGTCACACAACTGAAAGCCATAACTGTGTATTACCAAGATTTCCCACTTTCCTTAGCAACCCAGAGGTAGGAATGACCAAGGTTGTCATAGTGACCCACAGTTAAGTAACTAGGATGGGTTCATAGAAGAACAATGGGGTAAGAAAATAAAGAATGATGGCATGATGTTTGTAGAAGTGCTAAATGATGGGGTTAGGGCTGGTTATGAAATTCAGTTATGCAATAGGAAGGATTAGAGAGGTCATAAGTCAGATTTTGGTCCCCATGATCTTCACTACCTGGTGGCACGCCCAAGATTGTGTGCTACTCCCTTGGCCTTATTTGACCAAAGGGAGTTACCTGGGTGTGAATAATCTCATCATACATGCCCTTTAAATGCAGAGTTTGGTCAGCCTGGTGCCAGAAAGGAAGGTCAAAGAGACTGAAGCTGTACAAGGGAGATTTGTGACTGATTCTGAAGATGGAGAAGGTCACAACCTGAGGAATAGAGGCAAGCTGTAGAGTTTGAGAACAGACCCTGGCTGACAGCAAACAAGGAAATGAGACCTTAGTCTGACAGCAGCAAGCAAGTGAATTCGAGCAACGATCTGAAATGAACGAGAACAAAGATTCTCCAGAATATCCAGATAAGGTCCTCACCCAGCCAACACCTACTTTCAGTCTTGTGAGATCCAGAACACAGAACCCACTTAATAGAGTATTAATACAAGTCATTGGGAGAGGAGGATGAACATCAAAGTGTCATGGTTCTGAGCAGTTGCACTGAGACTGATGAAGTAGGGATGAATACTGTTGAAGTAGTGGATCACCATGTACAGTTGTGCATGCTGTGCACCGTACAATTGTACATGGCACCATTAGCGTAACAAATACCATATACTTATATAATAATTTTCCAGCAAATAGAAATAAAGGGCTTTGAGGAAGGAGTGTATTTGCTAGTACATGAAAAAAAGAATGCTATGAGCTAACGAAAATTATTATAAGGTCAAAAAAACAAGTAGAAAGTTGGTAGGATTCAGATGGCATGAGTCTCAACTGCAGGATGATGCACGAATAAAGAGAGCAGAGAAGGCTCTGAAACTAGCTCCATAAACCAGAAGGATAGCAAGATGTAAATCTTGTAAGAATAATATAGTATGGGACAGTAACAGTAAGTCAATAATTACTTCTGCTCCCAGGAGATCATTCTCCTTTAAATCAAGTCACTTCCACATACAATGAACTTAAAAGACAGCCCAAGGAAGATGAGTCAATGCTAATATAATTACCATTTATTGAATAATTCAAAAAAGCCCCACAAATATGTGCAAACTTTCTATTTCTTACAA
>NW_028037991.1:0-502 GCF_054177405.1 Leptonychotes weddellii | reverse complement strand
AAAGAACTTGGCATAGTGATAACAGCTTGCGAGGGGTCAGTTTTCCTGGGAATGTCTTCTCATGCCTTTTGTCTCTCTCCCTTCCTTACGTCATTCAATTATTTGCTCCTTTATTACTTACAGTGTTGACTTGTGTGTATTCTGTGACAGGCACCGTGCTAGGCATTAAGGATAAAATACACAAACGAACCACAGTCCCTTTCCTAAAGGTGTGTATCGTCTAGTGGGAGACAGATAGATAACCGAGTAGTTTAAAAATGTGCGAAGTGCCATTTTACAAGGCTAGAGAAGATGCTGTGAGCACAGAGGTGAGAGTATAGGGATAAGAATAGTTCTGCCCAGGACATGTCAGTTAAAAAGAAATCTTACTGGCAACATACATATTCGCTCCCGTAATCGTGCATGTATCCTTCTTTTTTTTTTTTTATTTATTTATTCATGAAAGTCAGAGAGAGAGAGAGGCAGAGGCAGAGGGAGAGAAGCAGGCTCCCCGCCTAGCAGG
>NW_028037990.1:0-502 GCF_054177405.1 Leptonychotes weddellii | reverse complement strand
TTTTTTTAAGTGTTTATCTTGGATCTGTAGTCTTAGCACCTTCCTTGGGATGATTTGAATATCTCTAGGCCCTCACGAACCTGATTTCACCGTGGCCAAGCCACCAACATGCCTGGTCTGGTTCCTTATAATCACTCCTAGCTGATCCATTGGCTTCCATACTTCGCTCCCTACAGACAACTCAGGAGTGTGTGACACAGTGTGAATTTTCATTGGTCAGAGCCCTCCTGCATGGTGTCTGACCGATACTGGAACAGGGAGTAGACACTAAGCAAGGCCACGGCCTGAGGCCGGCTAGTGAAGAAGGAGAAGCTGAAAGCCTTGTCAGAGGCTTAGATCTTGTTGTTTCTTCCATGTGCCCTTGCTTTCAAGCTGAAATGAAGATTTTTTTTTTAAACCACACACATAGAACTCTATAATTAAAATAAATAGGCTAATAAATGATAAGCTGCCTAGATTTAATAGAATTAATTCCCCTTGCTGATCCCTCCTAGCAATGCAA
>NW_028037989.1:0-502 GCF_054177405.1 Leptonychotes weddellii | reverse complement strand
CCTTCGTTCAAATACAGCTATTCACTCCTCACAGCAACTTCAGAGAAGAGGCTGAAACTGAAGGTTACAATTAAGTGATATGGCTAAGGTCACAGTGCTGGCGAATCACAGAATGAAGACCAGAAGCTGGGTTTTCCAGGGCCTGAGCCAGAGTCCCGTCCACTTCAACTACTCTACCTAAGAGTAGTTTGGGGCTTGGTTGGATGGAGTTGGGCAGAGCTGGAGCTGATTTGGTGGAGCTCTGAGTTCAGCAAGTCGCCATCTTGTGATTTTACAAAGCAGAGCCAGTGTGAAAGTTGGACATGGGAGGGGGAACTAGGGTTCAGACCCTGGCAAAGAGCCTGTGACTTTCTGGGTTTGACCCATCTTGAAGGTGCTTAAACTCCAGACACCTCTCTTTCCCATTCAACCTTTTCTTCCCACAAAGCATGTGCTGAACGTAATGGCTGCCAAAGGGAGAATATGCTGGGTGCTTCTTGTCCTGTGGTGCACCCACTCTAGT
>NW_028037988.1:0-502 GCF_054177405.1 Leptonychotes weddellii | reverse complement strand
CTGGGTGTTATGCACAAACAATGAATCATGGAACACTACATCTAAAACTAAGGTTGTAATGTATGGGGATTAACATAACAATAAAAAATTTTTAAAAATAAAGAAAGAAAGAAAAGAAAAAAAGAAAATCTACTATACAAAAATCCAGACTTTAAATATGAGAGACCAAGAGTGTTTGCATTCAAAATAAACACATATTTATTTCCCTTAGTAAAAGGATTCACCTTCAGCTTCCTTCAAAAGGAACACTCCTCTAACCATTTATGTGAATAGAGAGCAGATCAATGCCTTGAGGGAAGAAGACAAAGTTAAAGAGTTAGGAGCTCACATAAGTGAGGACTTGATATTAAAGAATCTCTAAAGTCATAATATCAATCAAAGGGAGTCTTCTTTTGTACACAGATTGAGAAGTTTGTCCCTGCTTTGTTTCCCACAGACCATGAGACACTGGGAGAAAACAAACCATGTCCCAGATGTTTTTGAAATGCTGACATTTTGTATA
>NW_028037987.1:0-502 GCF_054177405.1 Leptonychotes weddellii | reverse complement strand
TTCTGCATGGAGCACTGGGTGTTATGCACAAACAATGAATCATGGAACACTTCACCTAGAACTAATGATGTAATGTATGGGGATTAACATAAGAATAAAAAAAAATACTTTTAGAACCAAAAAAAAAAAAAGTCTTAATAAAAAGTAATGCTTTTCCATATACTAAGAGTGTAGTGCAATGTAACTGCACTATTTTAATTAACTATGGGATTTCTAAAAAATAAACATTCAATAATGCACAGTGGGAAGTGGGGCAGGCACACTGTCAACCTTTTATGTCTTGGGTAGAGCAGTAACTAAAATACAGTTGCTATCCTCAAGAAGCCATTGACCCACTAGAGTAAACAGACGTGAAGAGCCAACAATATTACAATGAGGTAAGTATGAATGGCACATTAGGGGAGGTCCGAAGAAGGAGTGGTGAGCTTTGCCTGGTGGGATCAGAGAAGGCCTCACAGAGGTGGAGAAGTTGGCATTGAATGATGGGTAGAACTTTGCAAAG
>NW_028037986.1:0-502 GCF_054177405.1 Leptonychotes weddellii | reverse complement strand
GAAAGGAAATTAAACATAATTATAGGAATTTTACTAAGGAGTTTGACATGAATAGAAATTGAAAATATTAGATATTTTAATTTTATGGTAACATATTGACTTTATGTATTCATTCTCTGTTTTTACCCTATCCCAGCAATTGATTGTTAATTTTGGTTCAAAATATTCCATCATATTTACAAATACCCTGCATATTATTTATTCCTCACAAACACCTTCCACCAGAAATAGGATACTGCTAAAGGTGTGGCTCAGGTGGTGATGATCTCTGTAATTTGACTCGAACAGTGTCATCCCTGATATTTCAATCAATGTTGCCTTCCTGTTGGAAGGCATCCACAGCAACTCAAGAAAAAACAGGGATTAAGAGAGACTACTGCACTGAATTTAATGGAAAGATGTATATTAAACACATAAATGTCAAAGTAACAGGATATTTAAAATGACTTTTGGTGGACTTAAGGCTAAGGACAAAGATAAGTCACACACACACACACACACA
>NW_028037985.1:0-502 GCF_054177405.1 Leptonychotes weddellii | reverse complement strand
TCATTCTTGAGTCTGATTAGTAGTACAGGAGAAACCGGGGAGGGCTCGGTGGCTGCTGCTGGATCCAGTTCATGTTTTTACTACTAACACGGAGGTCCCTGCTCAGGGTGCAGGTGAGTCTGGCCGTTGTTCCCAGAGAAGCAGACAGGGAGGGTGGCTGGCTCACACGGGCTGGGACAGGGAACCTGCAAACACACACTCGTGGGTGATGGGGCATTTATGCTGGGGGTTTCTCAGGCTTAGGCACTGATAAAAGCTGGGAGGTTCCCCCAGAAGTCGGATGATGCCCCTACTTGAGCAGAAAGAGAGGAACAGGAGGAAGAGAGGAGTCCAGGCCCTGGTCCCCACAGTGCAGTTGGCCTGTCCCAGGCTTGTCGTATCCTCCCTACTGCTGCCAGGGAAATGAAAATGCTCTTTATGCAAATTTGCACCCCCTTCCAGAGTCTCTCAGCCCTCACTTGATTAGTGACTCAGGAGCAGAGGTAGGACGTGAGGAAAAAGA
>NW_028037984.1:0-502 GCF_054177405.1 Leptonychotes weddellii | reverse complement strand
CGCGCTCAGCTTCTCCACCGCTCAGCTTCTCCCGCGGCGCGGCTGCTTCACCTCGCACGCGCACCTTAGGGAGCCGGCTTCTTTCCTCCGGGCTCCTGAGCCCCCCTCCGCCGGCTCCGGACTTTCCTTGCGCAGGCTCCTGCCCTCTCGGCCTCCCCGGGACTGAAGAGCCGGGGCCTGGCTCTGGACCAGGCTTGGGCTGCAGGGAACGCGGTGGTGGCCGGTTGGACCTTCCATCCCGACCACGCCGACTTTCTCCGGGTCCGCGCGAAGGCTGTTCCGGGGCCTTACCGTTCGTGTGCTCGCTGGGGTGGCGCTTCTCATTTCCTTCAAGAACGTGGCCTTTGCATCCACAACTTGGCTCCCTGGCTGGTGCAAGAGGCCAAGGTTTCGGCCTCTCCCGCCTTCCACGCGCCTTCCTCTCTCCGCTGACTCATTTCTAGCTTTGATTTAAGGTGAGAGCCAGGCGGCTCTTCCTTTCACTCGAGCACTTAGAGACCAC
>NW_028037983.1:0-502 GCF_054177405.1 Leptonychotes weddellii | reverse complement strand
CCCCCCCCGCAATTGCTCTTATTTCCCTACTTCTGCTCGTCACACAAGGCAGTAGATGCCCTACTCCCCCACTGAGGTCCTATCCCTGATGACTGGCTCACTTGGCCATCCTGCCTCGGCCACTTCCATGCCTCCTCCGTGCTCAGAGTGCTGATCTTTGCCAACACGGATCCTAGCATGATGCCACACTGCTGTTTACCCCTCTTCCTGCTGCCCACAGAACCTAACACCTCCAGCGTGGGCTGTTCCAACCTAGACCCGAACCCCTCACTGCTTCTCTCTCACCCCTTTACATTCTAGGTGTCCCGGCCACCTGAAAACCCCAGGTCACGGGCTGGACTCTCAGCACCTCTGCTTCTGCCTGTCCTCTGCAAGCATGCCCTGCCCTGGCCTCTCTACCATGGAGACTCCTGCTCCCTCCTCAACAGCCAATTCCTGTTACCTCACCCAGGACACTCCCAACCCTCCAGCAAGGGATCCAATATTCCCACAACCCTTTGTT
>NW_028037982.1:0-502 GCF_054177405.1 Leptonychotes weddellii | reverse complement strand
CCTGATTTGTGACCCAGGATGCGATCTATTCTGGAGAATGTTTCATGGATACTAGAGAAGAATGTGTGTTCTGTTGCTTTTGGATGGAATGTTCTGAATATATCCGTAAAGTCCATCTGGTTCAGTGTGTCATTTAAAGCCTTTATTTCCCGGTTAATCTTCTGCTTAGATGATCTGTCCATTTCAGTGAGGGGGGTGTAAAAGTCCCCTACTATTATTGTATTATTATCAATGTGTTTCTTTGATTTTTTTATTAATTGGCTTATATAACTGGCTGTTCCCATGTTAGAGGCACAGATATTTAAAATTGTTAGATTTTCTTGTTGGATAGACCCTTTAAGTATGATGTAGTGTTCTTTATCATCTCTTATTATAGTCTTTGGTTTAAAATCTAATTTGTCTGATATAAGGATTGCCACCCCAGCTTTCTTTTGGTGTCCATTAGCATGGTAAATGGTTTTCCAACCCTTCACTTTAAACCTGGTGGTGTCTTTGGGTCTAA